>NW_020956724.1:63811-84115 GCF_003031625.1 Empidonax traillii | reverse complement strand
ACACCTCTAGTCCCCCAAAACGCGGTTCCCCCCTCCCCCACCCCGACTTCCCAAGGATGTTTCATCCAGGGGGAGGAGCCCAGGCATCCAGGAGAGGGGGGGGACACCCAGGCATGACCCCCCGCCGCCATGAGATCTCCCCCAACCTCCTCAAATCCCATCAGGCCACCGGAGCCCCCCTAAACCCTCCCGGTAGCCGAGGATGCTCCAGCCGGAGGAAAAGACCGGGTGGGGGGGGGACCTAGGCATCCGGGGGCCTGACCCCTCCCTCCATGAGACCCCGTGCCTCCCACCACCACCCTCAAACCCCCAAAACCTCCCATCTAAACCCCTGGTATCCAGGGATGCTCCAGCCAGGGGGACAGGACTCTGGCATTCAGGAGAGGGACTCCCCACTTCCATAGGACCACCCAGGGCCCCCAGGACCCTTCCGAGCCCCCTCAGACCCCAGGGAGGACTGGGGTATCTGAGGCTTACACAGGTGTTGATTGCAGGGGCATCACCTGGGTCCCCTCCTGCGGGACAGGTCATGTGACCCCTTGTGCGAGGACAGGGCTGATGCAAGGGGGGCCCTGGGGCACGAGGGTCCCAGGGGTGTCCCCTAACGAGATGCTGCTAATGATGGGGGTGTTCGTTAGCAACGCTGGTAATTGGCACCGGGGGGGGGAGAGGGGGGGCCCTGGACACCTGGGTCCTGGCGGGTTTGTCACGAGGGGGGCTGTCACATGAGGACCCCCTGGCTCACACTCCCTTCCCACTGAAAGCGGCCCCCCCGGCGGGGCGGGGGGGCCATGGAGAACTGGCACCGGTAGCCGTGGCCCCGCACGAGGACCCGTCGCACAGGGACGACCATTGCACGAGGACCGAGGTGGACCCAGGTAGGGCCCTACCCCACCATACCTGGATGCCTGGGCCCCCCTATGATGATGGGGGCCTAGGGAGTTCCTACTCTGGATATGGGGTCAAGGGAATCCCCTACAGGGGATGGGCTTGAAGGGGTCTGCAAACTATAGATATTATTGAGGAGATGCCCTATAATGGGAGGGAGGGGTGTCCCTGCCCTTTCTATGGGATCAGGGTGGGCATTCTGGGCCCCCCTATGATGGAGGGGTGCTGAGGCAGGGGCACCTGTCCCATATTTGGGATCAGCATGGGGCTGGGTCACAGCACCCAGGTCCCCCAGGGTGTATCCCCACCCCACTGTATTGACACCTCCCTCCAACCCACAGGACCCCCACACACCCATGGCCCCCCCTTTCCTTCCCCTCTTTCCCCTCCCTCCCCCACCCTGGGCGCCACGGGGGGGGCCATCCCCGCCCCTGACCGCTGTCACCACCGTCGTCCTCATCGCCATCGCGGCTGTCGCAGCCTGTCCCGCCGTGTGTCGCTGTGCCGGCGGCCGCGTCTACTGCAATGACCGGGGGCTGACAGCCGTGCCCGAGGGTCTCCCGCCCGGCGCCACCACCCTATTCCTGCAGAACAACCGGATCGGCGACGCGGGGATCCCGGCGCGGCTGGGTCGGCTGCCGGCCCTGCGCGTGCTCTACCTGTACGCCAACGCTCTGGAGCAGCTGCCGGCACACCTGCCACCGGCACTGCGGGAGCTGCACTTGCAGGAGAATAACGTGCGCGGGCTATGCCGGCGGGCGCTGGCGCGGGCGCCGCTGCTCGAGCGCCTACACCTGGATGACAACTCGGTGTCGGCAGCCGGCATTGAGGAGGATGCCTTCGCCGAGAACCGCCGCCTGCGCCTCCTCTTCCTCTCGCGCAACCACCTAAGCAGCGTGCCGGCCGGGCTGCCGCCAGCGCTGGAGGAGCTGCGCCTCGACGACAACCGCATCCACACCATCCCGCTGCGCGCCTTCGAGGGGCTGCCGGCATTGCGGCGCCTGGTGCTGGACGGGAACCTGCTGGCCAACCAGCGCATGGCCGATGACACCTTCAGCCGCTTGGGCAACCTGAGCGAGCTCTCCCTGGGCCGCAACGCGCTTGCAGCCCCGCCGGCCAACTTGCCCCGTGCGCGGCTGCGCCGGCTCTCGCTGGCTGCCAATGCCATCAGCCACGTGCCGGCCGGCACACTGGCACGGATGAGGGCACTGGAGCGACTGGACCTGTCGGACAACAACCTGACAACGCTGCCTCGGGGACTCTTTGATGACCTGGGCAGCCTGAGCCACCTGGGGCTGCGCAATAACCCCTGGTTCTGTGGCTGCAACCTGGCCTGGCTGCGGGACTGGCTGCGCCGCCGCGCGCCGCCGCGCCTCGAGGTGCGCGGGCTGCTGTGCCAGGCACCCGCGCGGCTGCGGGGGCTGCCGGTGGGCGAGCTGCAGGGGGAGATGGACGCCTGCGAGACCCCTGCCGCGGGGGCTGGGGGGGCTTCCCCTGGCATTGCAGCCGTGTCCCCAGGGGCCTCAAATGGCGCTGTGGCCACCTCACCAGGAGCTGCAGCCACACCTGGGCTGTGGGTGCAGGCAGCACCAGGGGGGGCCCTGCGGGTGCGGTGGCCACCGGCCCCTCCCGGTGCATCCCTGCGGCTGAGCTGGCTGCGGCCTGGGGGGGGTGCCGTGACCGAGACGCTGGTGCGGGGGGAGCGGGGGGAGTACGTTGTGCGGGCGCTGCAGCCCCGTGCCCCCTACCGTGTGTGCCTCGCGGCCCTTGAGCCCCCTACTGCCCCCCCACTCTGCACACAGGCCCGTGCTGGGGCCGGGGACCCCCCTCCTGGCTCCCCTGGTGCCCCGGCCGGGGACACCCCCACCATGCTCCCCCCGGCTGCTGCTCTGGGGGCATCAGCAGCAGCGGCTGCTGGGGTGATTCTGGGGGTGCTGGGAGGGTGGTGGAGAAGGAGGAGGAGGAGGGGGGGGCTTGGGGGGGCACCCCCCCCGCCCCCCAAAATGAGCAGAGCAGGGCGGCTGCCACTGCGGCCCCTGCGGCCCCCTGATGAGGGTGGAATACGTACCGTGTACCCACCCCCGCCGCCCCCACTGCCCCTCCCCAGCGCTCGGGGGTACCGGGGGGGGCAGGTGCCCCATGGCGGGGGTGAGGGGGGTGGGGGGTCCTGATGGGGAGGCCCCCTCCTCCTGGGAAACCCCCATGTGTTGGGGATCCCCCTGGGGCTGTGGCCACTTGCCCCTGCTCTGAGGACATTTGGGGGAACCCGCCAGGGAGCTGAGGGGAGGGGTCATCCTGCACCTCCTCCACTTCCCTTTCGGGGCATTTTGGCTTTTTTAAGGTGTTTTTTTGGCACTGCAGCTTTTTTGGGGGAAAAATGGCAGATTTGGTGCAGGAATGGGATTGGGGGCAGAGACAGACCCAACAGCCTCAGTCCCTGCAGGACCTCCAGGAGGACCCCAGGCCTGGACAGAGCCTGGGAGGGTGGGGGCAGAGGGGACCCGGGGTTAGGGTGGTCGCCTGCTGCCCCTCCCCAGGTCTCTGCCCCCTCCCTTCCCCCCGCGAGGTGCCTTCACCCCTCCCCCTGCCCCTGCCGTTGGATTTGGGGAAAAAGGACCAAAATCAGGAAAAATCGACCCAAAAGGGCCGAGGGGGACCCTGACCCCCAAATAAACCCAGCGGCTCCTTTTCCTGCCAGCGCCTCTTTCCCATGGGATGGGGTAGGAGGCTGTCACCCGGAGGGAGTTCACACGAGGGGTCTCACAGGGAGGCGGATGGTGTGGGGAGGATCATATGGGGTCACTTAGGGTAATGAGGTGGTGGTGACACAGGGATCCCCTGGGGTAAGATGAGCAATGGGAATTTTGGGGAGGTATGAGGCCTTGCACAGGTGCTGGGGGGGGTCATGTCAGGGGAGGGGGATCATGCCTGGGTCCTGTCAAGGTCACACATGTGTCACTCAACACCCTCCTCCCCATCACCAGGGACCACCTTGCCTCCACCTACGTGATTCCCCTTGGCCTCCGGGAGGGTGGGGGGGAGAACGTGTGCAAGACCCCGCCCCCTGTGCAAGACCCGCCCCTCCCCCGAGACACGTTCGTCAGCTAGACCTCCGCGCCGCCGGGGGCGCACTTCCTTCTCCGCCCATCCCCCTTCCCCATGATAGACGTCACTCGCAGCCAATGGAGAAGTGGAAAATTCCAGAAGGGAATGCGGGGACCGGCCAATGGGCATCCGGCGCTGGGCGTCGCGGCCAATGGGAGCGGGCGAGGGCGGGCCCCGCTGCAGGCTTCCGGCGGGGGCGGGTCCGGAGGGGGCGGGCACCGTTTCCCCCGGTGGCCAATGGAAAGGCGGAAGTGCGGGCGGCGGCCAATTGGAGCGCGCGCGGGGGCGGGCGGGCGGGGCCGACGGCCAATGGGACGTGGGGGGCGGAGCCGGGGGGTTCTAGCAGCTTCCAGAGGGCGGCGCGGGAGCGGTGCGGGAGGAGTCGCGGCCATGGAGGAGGTTTGGGGGGGACGAGGGGGTTCGGAGGGTCCTGAGCGTCCCGAAGGCAGGCGGGAGAACCTTCGAGGCATCTCGGGGGGTCCCGGGGTTGGGTCTGGGGGGTCCTGGGGAGGTGGCCTGATGAGGGTCGAGGGGCCCTGGAGAGGGCGGGCAGGGCCCTGAGGGGATCGGAGGCCCCGTCCGGGGTCGGGGAGCTCCGAGAGGGATCGTGGGGCTCGGAGGAGCTTGGAGCAGTTTCGCACTGTTTAGGCGTCCCTGGGGTGTCCCGAGAGGGTGGCGAGCGGGGCCTAGGGGGAGCTGAGGGCACCGGGAGTGTGAGGGGCTTTTCGGGGTCCTTGAGGTGGCGGGGAGGGGGCTGGAAGGCGGTTTCGCGTTGTTTGGGGGCCCGGGGCCCCGGCTCTGTCCTCACATTCTTCTGTTTTTCTTCCTCCCTCTCCACTTGTACTGTATTTTCCCTCCTCCTTCCACGTTCCTCACTCACTTTTCTTCCTCCTCCTCTCTTGGTCCTCTGGCCTTTCTTTCTCCTCGCGCCTCTTCTCCTCCCTCACCCTTTCATCCTCCTCGTTTTCCTCTCATCTTGCTGCTTTTCTCCTGCCTGCTCTTCTGCCCTCCTCTCCCTTTCATGCTCTTCCTCACGGCCTTCTTTTCTCCTTCCTCGTCTCCTTTCTCTTCTTCCTTGCGATCTCCCATTTCCCGCGGTCCGTGCCTTCCCTCTGTGTTCCGTAGGCTCAGGAGCTGAAGGAACGGGGGAACCGGGCGCTGGCGGCGGGGGACGTGGGGGCGGCCGTGGGACACTACTCGGCCGCCATCGCGCGGGACCCCAACAACCACGTCCTGTTCAGCAACCGCTCGGCCGCCTACGCGCGGCTCGGGGACTACACCCGTGCCCTGGCCGACGCCTGCCGCACGCTGGAGCTGCGCCCCGACTGGGCCAAGGTGGGGGGGCTGTGGAGCCCTGGGAGCTCTGACCCTGGAGGTGCCCCACAGGGTCTGACCGTAGGAGTCCCCCTTGCCTGTCCCCCAGGGGTAGTCGTTGATGCTGGGGCATAGGAGTCTCTGCTGTGGCAGGGGTCAGGGTTCCCCTGGAGATGTCTGATCCCGGGGTCCCTCTTTGCTCCCCTTTCCCAGGGGTATTCACGGAAAGCAGCAGCGCTGGAGTTCCTGCAACGCCTGGAGGAGGCCAAGGCCACATATGAGGAGGGGCTGGCACGGGACCCCGGGAATGAGCAGCTGCTGCAGGGCCTGCGTGGGGTGGAGACACGGCTGGCGGGTATGGGGGGCTCAGGAGGGCTCTGAGGTTGGCCTGAGAGGGGTTGGAGGGTTTAGGCCTGAAAAAGGCGGGGGTGACAGGGGCTGGAGGGGCTGCAGGGACTGGAGGAGTTGCTGGGAAAGCTGCTTACAGGTCCCTGTGAGAGGCTTTGGGTGGCCCTGAGGGGTTTGGGGTCCCTGGGGAATTTTTCAGGTTTTCAGAATGAGACTGGGCATCCCAGGGAGGTTTTTTGGAGTCCCTATGAGGGTCCCTGACCTTCCCTGACCTAATTTCAGAGCGGAAACTGCTGAACCCCTTCAGTGCCCCTGACCTGCTGGCACGACTCGAGGGGGACCCCCGGACGCGGGCACTGCTGGGGGACCCTGAGTACCGGCGACTGCTGGAGACGCTGCGCAGCGACCCGGGGCAGCTTGGGGCGTCAGTACCGGGTCTCGGGAGGCCTCGGGGGGCTGGGAATGGGCCTCAGGGGGCTGGGAATGGGCCTCAGGGGGCTGGGAATGGGCCTCAGGAGGCCGGGGTGGGCTGGGAATGGGCCTCAAGGGGCCAGAGTGGGCTGGGAATGAGCCTCAGGGGGCCAGGGTGGGCTGAGAGGGGGCTCTGGAGGACTGGGGCAGGGATGGGAATGGGTTTGGGTGGCTTTGGGGTAGGGCTGGGGGGCGGGGGTGTAGGGCTGAATTTGGGGGACTTGGGGGTGTGTAGCCGATTTTGGGGACTTCAGGGAAGTAGCAGGGCCCTTGGGTGGGGGCCAGGGTACAGCTTTTGTGCGTGCTGCCCCCCTGCCGTATGTCAGGGTGTGGATTTCTGGACACCTCCTTCCACGTTCCCCTGTCCCCCCCAGAAGGTGTAGTACCCCCAGGGTGGGGGCCAGGGTGCAGATTTTGGGGTGCTGCCCCCTTGGGGGATGTCGGGGTGCAGATTATGGGATGCAGCCCCCCCGGTGGATATCAGGGTGTGGATTTTGGGGCACTTCCCCACGCACCCCTGCCCCTCCCACCAGGAAGCTGCAGGACCCCCGGGTGATGACGACGCTGAGCGTGCTGCTGGGGGTGGAGCTGAGCGGGGCTGAGGAGGAGGAGGAGGCCCCCTCCCCGCCACCCCCACCCCCCCAGCCCCCTGCCCAGCCCCCCCCACCCCAGGAGCTCCCCCAGAACAAGCAGGAGGTGAGGGGGTGTCCCCAAAACCTGTGAGGAGGGGAGGGAGGTATTTTGAGGACACACAACTCCCCTGCATACCTGAAGGGCAGCACGATAGACAAGGCGGGTGGGCGGGTTTGGGGCAGCTGAGGAGAGTTCTGGGGGGCTGTAGGGCAGGTTTTTGGGTGCTGGGGTTAGGGTTAGGGGATTTGGGAGCAGGTTTTGTGGTGCTGGGGGAGGAGTTGGGATTCAGGGAGGGTCTCAGCCAAGTTTGGGGTTGAGGTTTCCCTTCCAGTTTTAGGGTGATCTCCCTGTAGTAGGTGCAGCAGGAGAAGCAGTGGGATGATAGAGGAACTAGCAAGCTTTTGAAGGGGTCCCGACCAGTTTTGGCATGACCTCCCCCATCAGGGACAGCACGAGAAGAAAGCTGGGTGACGAGTGAGCAGGTTTTGGGTTTTAGGAGGGAGTCACAGCCACTTCTGGGGTGACACCCCCTGCCAGTCTCAGTGGGAGCACGAGCTGCATGATGGGGGGGCTGGCCAGGTTTTGGGGGTCTGGGCAGCAGATTTTAGGGTTTGGGGGGTCCCAGCCAGTTTTAGGGTGATGCCCCTCCATCAGGCACAGCAGGAGAAGGAGCTGGGCAATGCTGCCTACAAGCGGAAGGAGTTCCCGGCAGCGCTGGAACACTACACCCGAGCTGAGCAGCTAGACCCCACCAATATGACCTACGTCACCAACCAGGCGGGTGCGTGACCCCTCAGTCCCCTCTGAGCACCTCCAAAACCCTAAAACCCCCCTGAACCTCCAAATCTGGCCCGAAACACAGCTGTGTACTTCGAGATGGGCAACTACGAGCAGTGCCGGGCACTGTGTGAACGCGCCATAGAGCTGGGCCGGGAGAACCGGGAGGATTACCGACAGATCGCCAAGTGAGTCGGGAGGTTTGGAACGGGGGGTGCCCTCACTGGTTTCCCCCAAATCGACCCTTGACACCCCATTTCCTCCAGGGCATATGCACGGATCGGGAACTCCTACCTGCGCGAGGAGCGGTACAAGGATGCCATCCACTTCTACAACAAGTCCCTGGCTGAGCACCGCACACCCGATGTGCTCAAGAAGTGTCAGCAGGTGACGTGGGGGGTGCAGGGAGAGGGGGGCAGCCCTCCTGGGCACCCCTGAACCCCCTAATTGCTGCCACAGGCTGAGAAAATACTCAAGGAGCAGGAACGCTTGGCCTACATTGACCCTGATCTGGCACTGGAGGAAAAGAACAAGGGCAACGAGTGCTTCCAGCGAGGTAGGGGGGGGCTCTGGTGGGCTGAGGGGGTCCCGCCCTGTGTTTGGGGGGTGACAACAGGTGAGGGGGTGTCCTGTTTTAGGGGATTACCCCCAGGCCATGCGGCACTACAGCGAGGCGATCCGGCGGAACCCGAATGAGGCCCGGCTCTACAGCAATCGTGCCGCCTGCTACACCAAACTGCTGGAGTTCCCCCTTGCCCTCAAGGTACAGGGCTGGGGGTGTCTGAACACTGCATTGAGGGGCTGGAGGCTGGCCTGGGGCAGTAGGAGGGATCTTGGGGCTGGTCTGAGAGCATGGCGCTGTTCTGAGCATATGGGGGTCAGTTTGGGGCTCTTGAGATGGCCCTGAACCTTCTTTTTCCTACAGGACTGTGAGGAGTGCATCCGCCTGGAGCCCACCTTCAGTGAGTGGGGGACACAGGGGGGAGTGCTGGAGGGGCTAGGCCCTGCCCTTTCTTTCCTTTGCCTTCAGTTATCCCTAACTGTAACTGTATTGCTTTGTCTTTGCTTCACCTGTACCTCTGTCTGCCTTCACCTGTACCCACGTATGTCCACCTCTCACCTGTACGCATGTGTTCTTCTCTCACCTGTACCTTTGTGCATCCCCCCACCCAGTCAAGGGCTACACGCGGAAGGCAGCGGCGCTCGAGGCCATGCGTGACTACACCAAGGCCATGGAGGTTTATCAGCGTGCCCTGGACCTTGACCCCACTTGCAAGGTTAGCCTGTGACCCCCTGAACCCCTGCTGACCCCTGTGACCTCCTGTGTGCCCCTGCTTACCCAGGACCCCCAGTGGCACTGCAGGGCCTGAGAGGACAAGCAACTTGTGACCTCCATGACTCCCCAGCCCCCTGTAATCCCCAGGAGGCAGCCCAGTGGCAGTGGCAGTACCTGGGGGTGCAGCATCCCCTGTGACCACTCCTGACTCCTGTGCCCCCACTGTGATCCCTGTCGCCCCCAGGAGGCAGTGGAGGGGCAGTCAGTGGCATTGCCTGGGGTTACAACATCCCAGTGACCCCCCACAATCCTCCCTGTGTCCCCCAGGAGGCAGCAGAGGGGCAGCGGCGGTGTCTGCGGGCGCAGCAGCAGCGCTCAGAGCCCCCTGAGGAGCTGCGGCGCCGGGCACTTGCTGACCCTGAGGTGCAGCAAATCATGGGGGACCCGGCCATGCGCCTCATCCTCGAGCAGATGCAGAAGGACCCCCAGGCCCTCAGCGAGTGAGTCCCCAGGGAATTGTTCTGGGATGTTAACAGCCACCCTGCAGTGGTCACTGAGCCTTGAAGGGGCCCACACAGAGGCCCCTGCAGTTGGGGGGATCCCCAGCTGTCTCTGAGGTCGTCTTGGAGGTCCCCAAGGTGTGATGGGGTATCATTGCCCATCTCTCACAGCTCACTGAGTCTCCGTGAGGCCACCCAGAGTCCCCACAGAGCTACTGGGGAGTTGCCCAGCACATCCCGAGGGGTGTCAGTGGGTGTCCCCAAGATGTGGAGGAGTGTTCCAAGGGGGGTCCCAGGCCTCCCCCACCCATCCTTGGGTCCCTTCTGTGCCCATGCTGATTCCTGGTTTCCCCCCAGGCACCTCAAGAACCCTCTCATCGCCCAGAAGATCCAAAAGCTGATGGATGTGGGACTCATTGCCATCCGGTGACCCCCCAAACCCCGGGGACCCCCCTACGGCCCCCCCGGGGATGCCTCGACCCCCCCCAGGGGGGTAAGGGGGCACTGCCCCTCCCTCCCTCCATCCTGTGTTGGTTCTGGGGTGATGTGACCCCAAATAAAGAGCGGAGCAGTGGCCCAGCCTTGGGGCGCTGAGGAGGAAGGGAGAGGGCTGGGGGTCTCTTGGAGGGTGGGAAATGAGTGGAGAAATGGGGGAACAGCCAGGAGGAAAGTTGGTGCCCTGGGGCTATTTGGGGGGCCAGGAGGGACATTTGGATCCCGGTGCACAAGGACAGTGAGATGAGAGTCTCTGAGGATTGTGGGGGTCCAGACCCCTCGTATGAGGACTCAGAGTTGTGGCCTTCTCGCATGAGGACAGGGTGCGACCCTCTTCCGTGAGGATTGGGGGGGGTCCAAACCTTTCATACAAGGACAGTGAGAGCCCCTGCCACGAGCCTTGTGACCCCCCTTGCCTGTGAGGCCCAACAGACACCGCCATTCCATTGAGCACAGTGAGTACATTCAGCTCCATCACACCAGTGTTGCACAAGCCTTGAACGAGCGCCTTGCACAGCAGGAGGAGGAAGGGAGGGTGCAAAAATGCTGCTGTGAAAGGAACAGGGATGAGGGGAGTTGAGGCTGGTGCCAGCAGCGGGATGGGGGCATCTGCTTGAGGCCACTTTTGCACGGGGCCTTGGGGCATCAGGGGTCGTCCCCCCCTTCCATCAGCCGCCTCAGCACATCGGGGTCTGGGGGCTGCCCTGGCCGCTGCCCCCCTAGTGCCAGAGACCCTCCCAGGAACTGGTGCAGCACCCGAGGGGCTGCCGAGAGCACCCGCAGCCCCAGCGTCACGTCCCCAGTCAGACACAGCCGCACCTGGGGGGAAAAGGGGATGGGGGTGAGAACCAATCCACTTCTAGTGCTTCCCGCTCCCCTCCAGTCCCTGGTACCTGCTGGCTGTCCCAGTTGACATCCCACTGGCGCAGGTCGCTGTGCCTCCAGCTGCGGGTAATGGCACCAGAACTAGGATTGATCCGGAGCAGCTGTGAGGGGCCCACAGCCAAAATCTCATCACGCCCGGCACCCTGGAACCTGTGAGACCCCCCAGAAACACCTGGGACCACTGGAACTTCTGGGCCTCCCCAGTACTGCCCCAATCCTGAGCAGTGCTCCCAGTGTACAGTACCTCAAAGTGTGTCAGCCCCCACCTCCCAGTGCCCCCAGTACCTCACCATGAAGTGCCCCAGCCCGAACCCCGGCAGGGCCCTCCAGGCCTCCACGAAGCGCAGCCGGGCCTGGCCTGGGGTCAGTGTCCCCACACGGTGCAGAACCTCCAGCAGCCGGCGGGTGAGCTGGGAAGAGGGGGGGGGCATTGTGAGGGAGGGCAGAGTGGGGGGGGGACTTGGGGGTGCCCCATGGACTGGGGGAACAGCAGGGGGCTTTACAAGGATGCGGGGGCCCAGTACCTGCTTCGCCTTGAACTTGCGCTGGAAGCGGTGAGGCAGCAACTGCTGCGGGTCTGGGGGTGGGCGTGAGAGGGCCCAGGGAGGCACAGTGGCGTCTTCCCTCCCTGGCTGGACCCCTAGGACCTCCAGGACCCCCTGAGCCTCTGCCCTGAGTGATGTGGCTGACAGGGACCCCCCACGCGAGGCCAAGCGGCACCCGGCGACCCAACGGGCATACTGGGGGGCCTGGGGGGGCGGGAGTGTCACACCAGCTCCCTAAGACTCCTCAAAGATCCCCACAGAACTCTCCCAGGACCCCTCAAACCCCCCAGAACTCCTCCAGGACCCCTTGAGCCCCCCAGGACTCCCAAACCCCCCTCGGGACTCATCAGAACCCTGAGAATGCAAAAAAATACCCCTGAAACCTCCTATACCACCCCCCCCAAGAGTCCCTCTGAGATCTCCCTCCACCAAAACCCCGGGACCCCTCTAACCCTCCCCCACCCTGAGCCCCCAAGAACCCTCAAATTACCATGAGACAGCCCCCCCAGCTGCCCCTGGGGACCCCTCAAATACTCCAGGACTCCCCGAACTCCCATGTTCCGTTCCTCCCGCTTCCCAGTGGGGCCCTCCCATAGTCCCTGTGGTCTCCTAGAGCCCTCAGTACCCCCCACCACCCCTATCCTCCCTCCCCACCCACATCACGGCAGCGTAGGAGGGTCTCGCTCATCCCCTCCGGCGTCGGCACACGCAGTTTGATGCAAAACTTTTGCGCCCTCAAATCCACGTCAGGGGTCACCTCACAGCCTGGGAGGTGGAGGGGTTAGGTGGGCCTGGGGGCAGCCCAGAAGGGGAGTTGGGGGCATCCTAGAGGGGGCTGGGGAGGCTTTGGGACTCTAAGGGGGACCCAGAGGGGTCCTGGGGGGAGATCGGGGTGTTTCCAAAGGGTATGTGGGCAACTCAGAAGGGGAGCTGGGGGTGTTCCAGGGGCTCTGGGGCAGAATTTGGGAGTCCTAGTGGGGTCCCAGAAGGAGATAGGGGTTCCTGAGGGGGTATTTGGGGGCCCTGGGGGAACCCAGGAGGGCAGTTGCCCTTGTTCCAGGAAGGTCTAGAGGGGAAACTGGAAGTCCTGAGAGGTGGTCCCAGAAGAGTCTTAGGAATCCCATGAGGGAGGAATGGGGAGGTCCCAGGGGATTTGGGGGTCGGGGGGGCGCTTCTTGTGGAAAGGTCTCAGGGTGATTTGTGAGTGCCAGAGGGAGTCTGGGGGCCCTGGAGGATTTTGAGGTCTCACCATGGAGGTTGAGCTGCTGTGAGCCCTCCCCCGATCCTGGGAGGCTCTGGAGTGACAGTGATGACCCAGAGAGCACGGCCCAGGCAGGTCGGGACCCCCAGAATGGCCAGCGGAAGGACCTGGGGGTATCCCGAGTTTGGGGGTTGGGGGGGGTTAAGAGGGACCCCCAGAATGGCCAGGATGAGGGCCTCGGGGAACCCCAATTTTGAGGTTAGGAAAGGTGTTTGGGGGTTCTGGAGGTACCTGTAGATCTCCAGCTTCTCCACCAGCTCAGGGGCAGTTCCGAGCTCCTCCTGAGGACTCCCCCAGACCTCAGTGACCCCCACTGACTCCTAGTGCCCCCCATCCCAGCCCCAAACAGGTCTTACCCCTCCCCGCCTCACAGTACCCCCCCAGTGTGGCCAGAAGAGGGCCCCAGTATCACCCAGTGCTCCTCAGGGCCTTCCATATATGTCCCAGTGCTCCCCAGTCTCTCCAATCCCCTCCCAGTCCCTCCCAGTGCCCCTTAGTCCTCCCCAAACGCCCCCCAATACCTCCCAGTGCCCCCAGTACCCCCTGCCCTGTGCCTCCCAGTGCCCCTAGTCTCACCGGCAGGATGGCGGTTCCTTGCCCCCCCAGGCTCAGCTCCAGTTTGTCCAGGGCTGTGTCCAGGTCCTGGGGCTCGAGAGGGCCCTCCGGGTCCCCATCAACCCCCTCTGCCCCATCTATCTGGTACTGGGGGGTGGAGAGGGGTCATGGAAGGGGTCAGGAAAATTGGGAAGGGGCCACAGAGGGGTCAAGGGAGCTAGCAAGTGTCAGGAAAATTAAGGGGGGTCTCAGAGGGGTCAAGGTGGGGGTCAAGGGAGGACTGGGGGGTCCAGGGGTGTTTGAGGCTCAGGGATGTCTAGGAAGGTTTCGAGGAGTCTGGAGGATTCTTGGGCATTCCAAGGGGTCCCAGGGAATCTGGGCTGGATTTTGGGGTACAGGGGTTTTGGGAAGGGTCCCAGAGATTCAGGGTAGGGGGGTTCAGTGGGGGTGTGCCCGAGCGTCCAGGGGTGTTTTGGGGTACCTGGAGGGCAGCAAAGAGCAGCATCTCCTCCTCGGTGCAGTCAATCTCCTCGGCCAGGAGGGCCCTGCGTGCCTCTTCATGCAGCAGCACAATGCGCAGCCCGCCCTCCTAGGGGGGTCACAGTGTTGGGGCATGGCAGGGGCACCCAGGGGTGGGTTTGACCCCCAAGGATCCCCAAACCCACCCACACTGGGTACCCATCAGGGACCTCCAAAACCCCAGCAGGGACCCAGAGGGACTCCCTAACCCCCTTCTGAGGGGTATTTGGGCAGTGACATGGGAGGGTTGGAGGTCCCTGTGGGGTTTTGGGGATCACCAGGGGGGAATTCGAGAGTACCTGGGGATCCAGCCCCATGGCACAGGGGTACTTGAAGCGCAGCAGCAGCTCCTCATCGTCCACCACGTCCTGTTCCATCAGGGACCTCGAGGTGTCCAGCCACCTGCGGGAGAAGCGGGGAGGGTGTGCAGAGGATCCTGCGCGTTCGGCCCCGCCTATAGACCCCGCCTAGATCTGAGCTCCGCCCGCAACCCCCGCCCAACCACACCCGAGCAAACCCCACCCCCAACAAGCTCCGCCCCAGCAAGTCGTGTCCCGTCCCCACCCACCCTAAGCCTCGTCTCCCGCCCCGCCCAACAATCCCCACCCCCGTCCCGATCCCCGCCTTGAGCCACGCCCACACATCTAACTCCGCCCCATCCAGCGAGTCCCGCCCGCTTAAGCCCCGCCCAGCAGACAGGCACCACGCCCGCGGCTCCGAGCCTTACCGCGCGTGCAGCTGCGCGAGCCGCACGAGGGGGTTCCCGCGGGGGCTGCGGGGGAGCGTGGGCGGGTCCCTTACCCCCCCGGGGGTCACGAGGGCCCGGAGCTGCTCAGGAGGCAGTACAGGGGGAGAGGCCTCATCTGGGTGGAGGGAGAGATGAGGTCGGGGAAGGTGCGAAGGACACGGGGGGATCCAGGCCCCCATGGTCTCCCACCGTTCCCCCGCCTCCGCTCACCTGCCCTCGGCCGCAGGTGCGTCAGGTCCAGGTCGGGGGGGGCCTGGGCGGGGGCGCGACCCTTCCGCCCCCGCCCCTCCCTCGCCACCTCCTCTTCTGGGCGCAGCAGCGAAAGTTCCTCGGGGTGTCGGATCCCTGCGAGCCCCCCCACCCCGCGCACAGTGGGACCTCCAGCACCTTCTCGGAACCCCTCAGTGCCCTCCGGGACTCCCCGAGACCCCTCGACACGCCTTAGTTCCCCCCTGAGATCCTCCCGGGACCCCCCAGACCCTTCCATCCTCCCCAACCCCACTCCATCGTTGTCCAGAGCACTCTGGCCCTCCTAGACCACCAAAAGCCGCCCCAGACACCCTAATCACCCCTCAAACCCCTCCAATGACACCCCCCCCCCCCCCCCCCCCCCCCCCCCCCCCCCCCCCCCCCCCCCCCCCCCCCCCCCCCCCCCCCCCCCCCCCCAGTTTCCCCCCAGCCCCTCCCCAGCGCTCCCGGACCCCTCGACGCACCGAGCAAACTGCAGATCCGCGCCACTGCCCGCCCGGGGGTCCTGGCGAAGTTGAGGTGCAGCCGCAGGACACGTCCCCCCGGGAGCCGTAGTCGCAGCGGGCGGTGTCGGGGGACAAAGCGGAGCCGGGAGCCTGCCCCGACACCCAGCGCATCCAGGGGGGGCCCGGGGGGCAGCAGCCACCGCCGCTGCTGCACCCACCACAGCGCGTGGTCCGACCAGTCCCGGGCCTCCCCTGAGGAAAAGGGCGTCAGGGGAGGCTGGGGGTGGGCATGAGGGGGCTGGGAGGGGGCGGTAAGGTGCCATGGCAGGGGGATGGCCACGAGGGGCTGAAATAGGGTCAGAGGGTGCTAAAGGGGTCTATTGGAGGTTCTGCTGTACCCCCAAACCACATCGGGGGGGCTACAGGGGGCCTATAATGGGGCCCTAATGGAGGGCTATAATGGGGCCTATAATGGAGGGCTCTAATGGAGGATGTGGGAGGCTGTTGGGAGCTATGAGGAACTATAGGGATGCTGTGGGGGGCTGTGAGGAACTGGGGTGGGGTTAGGGGTCGCTAAATAGGGGTTATGGGGGAATTGTGGAGTTCTGTGAGGTCTATAGGGGTCCCACTGTACCCCCAAACCCCATCGGGGGGGCTCAGAGGCTGTAGGTCCCGGGGGGGGAGCCACCCTTGGACCTATTTATAGCCCATGAATCCCTTATCACCCTGGCCAGGAAGGACCTGGGGAGGGGAACCTGGAAGTGGGGGGACTCTGGGACCCCTCGATAAGGGCTTGGTATCCCCAGACCGGATTCTCCCCCAGTCCCCTCTCTCAACCACATGACACTTCAGGGGGGCTGGATGCCCCTACAGCCCTTTCATATGGGGCCTGGAGCTGTGGAGCCTGGACACCGGGGTCTGGCCCCCCACCACTGTGGGGCACAACTGGGGATCAGGGCTGTGGATCCCGGCTATGGGTCTGGCTGGGAGTCAGGGCTACAGGTCACTCACCAATGGTCTCCACGATGAGGCGCATGAGGCCACCGATGTGCAGGTCCCCGGTGACACGGAGGGGAAGGATGCGGAGGGCTGCCGGGGGGCTGGGCTGCCCCATGGCATCTCCTTGCCCCACGGCATCTCCTTGCCCCATGGCATCTCCCTCCTCCACCTCCACCTGCAGCTCGAAGGAGCCATCAATGTCCTCCCCACTTGCTGTCTTCAGCCCTGCCATCCCTCCGTCCCTTCCTAATGGTGTCCAGAATGTTCCTGCCCCACGTCCCAGCCCACGTCCTTCCCCACAGCACCCTGGACACTCGGGTTCACCCAACACCATCCCCACCCACCATAGAGGAAGTTGTGATGGGGAGGAGCCATGGGTCCCGGACGTTGGGGTGCCCCCCCCGCCATGATACCCACCAGGGCCACAGGGCCAGAACACCAGGGTCCCTCACGTGGGGATATCCCTGTCCTCCCATCCCCCCATGCTCCATCCCTCTACTCTCCCCCCAGCTGGGACAGGACCTGGGAACCCCTCAAAGTCATCCCCCTCGTATACTCCCAGGACACGGTGTTCTCATGAGGTGGGGGTCTGGCTCTTCCCGGGGTCACTCCACAGGATCTCTGGGAAGGGGATGGAGCTGGCAGAACTCTCCAGCCTCTACATGGAGTGCAGGACATGAAGCAGAGAATGAGGCAGGAATAAGCAGAGAATGAGATAGGAGTGGGGCAGGAATGAGGCAGGGAATGGAGCAGGAAGGAGGCAGGGAATGGGACATGGAATGGGGCAGGAATGGGCAGGGAATGGGGCAGGGGCAGCCAGAGCGGGACTGGGAATCCCAGGAAGAGCCAAGGACACTTCCCGGGGTCTGGAAGGCTGAGGCAGAGGGGCCAGAGCTGAGCTCGGAATACGAGGAATCACTAAAGGGAATGTTGGACCGGAATGGGGGTCTGACAGTGGGGCCCCACCAGCATGGCTGGAAAACCGGGACCGGCGGAGCAAGACGGCTGAGGGCCTCCCCCACCCGCGGCTTCCCCCAAACCCTTCTCGGCTCTGAGGAACCGGGACGGGAAGTGGGGAGAGGATCCACCCCGGGGGAACAGGCTGAGCCCTTGCCATGGTACTGGGAACGTCCCGGCGGTCCTGGAAAGGCTGTGACTGACTCTCAGTGTACTAAGAAGGGCTGAGAGGGACTGGGAGGAGTTAGGAATGGACTGGGATGGGCTGGGAAGTGATAGCAGTGGACTGGGAGGGACTGGAGTGAACTGACAGGTTCTGGGGAAGACTGGGAGGGAATGGGAAGCACTGGAAGGGACTGGGAGGAGCCTATGGCCTTCTATGGGGGCACTGGGAGGGGATTGGAGGACACTAGGAGGGACTGGGATATACTTGGATATACTGGGGAGACTGGGAGGGACAGGCTATGGGGGGGGTAGGCCTGTCTGTCTCTAGGGATGCAGCCCCCTCCCCCTTTCACCCCTCCCAATCACAGGCTGGGGCTGCCGAGGCCAAAGGATTTTATTGTTGGGGAGAGGTTGGTGTGGTCCCAGCACATCCCCTCTAGGGGGGTTTCCAGTGTCTCCTTGGGGAAAACACAGGGAGACAGGGGGGGGGGGGGGGGGGTCCAGTGTCACATGGAGGGACACAGGGAGGGTCCAGTGTCACATTGGGGGGACATGGGAGGGAGTCACAGCTTCAGTTTCACAGTTAGTAGGGGCAGACAGTGAGCTGTGAGTGTGCACAGGGTGAGTGTGCAAGGGGGGCTGTGCACAAGAGGGCACTGCCAGCATGTATGAGGTAAGTGGCAAAGGGTGGGTGTGCAAGGGTGCTGAGCGTGTGTGGGAGGGACACCATCGGCCTGGAGTGGGCATCACTGGCACTTGCCGGGCAAGTGTGAGGGAGGTGTGAGCGTGCAGGGGACCCATAGGATCGGTCTGCATGGCTGTGAGCGTGTGTGGCATGAGGATGGTGTGTGCAGGACATGAGTGTGCACGGCGTGTTCATGGCATGTGACTGCAGTGAGTGGGCCCAGGGTGGGAGTGTGCACAGCTTGTGCGCAGCGTGTTCATGGTGAGTGCCCAGGTGAGTGTGCCCGGGGTGACTGTGCCCACCTGACCATGCCATGTGCAGGAGCCCCCATGCCAAGGGGCTGCTGCAGTCCCAGAGTCCTGTGGAGTCCCACAGAAGTCGGAGGGTCTCCCTCGGGGGTCTCAAGCGGAGTTGGGGGATGTCAGGGGAGGTCAGGAGGTCCCCCCCGGGGGCTGTTGGGGGGTGTCAGAGGGTTTGGAAGGTCCCCGGGGGCGTGCAGCAGCCGCGTGACCCGGCTCAGCCGTGCGTTCGCATCCTCCTGGCCCTGCTGCAGCCGCCGGGTGCTGCGGCGGAGCCCCCGGAGCTCGGCCCGGAGCCGCTGCTGTGCTTCGTGGCCCTGCCCCACACAGAGCCACAGGTCAGCCTCCTCAGCATTCCCCCAGTTCTCCCCCATTATCCCCCCAGTGACTCCCAGTACTCCCCATTCCTCCTCCAGTGTTCCCAACTACCCCCCAGTTCTTCAGTGGTGTCCCTCTGGCGCCCCCCCAGTTCCCATTGAGCACCACCTGTGCCTCCCAATGTCCTCCCAATGTCCTCCCAGTGTGCCCACCAGTGCCCCCCACCTCCTGCAGACCCTCCTGCAGCCGCTTCAGCGCCGTCTCCAGTTGTGCCACCTTCTCTGAGAGGCTTCGGGACCTGGGGAGGGTACGAGGGGGTATGGGACCCTGAAGGGACTCCCTCCAACCCCCTACTCCTCCCAGCCTCCCCCTTCATACTCATCCTCAGGGGCCACCGGGTTCAGGTTCTGCTGGATCCCGATGTTGGGGGGCTCTCGGAGCTGATGCCCTGGCGGGTGGAAGCGAGGGAATGTAAGACCCCTACATGGAGGGCCCTGAGACCTCCCCCTTCATGACCCTCCCTATTCCCATAACCACTGAGATCCCCCCTTGCTGATCGTTCCCATTCCCACAACCCCCAGCCCCCCAACTCCCTCAGCTCCCCCCAGTCCCCCAGGATCCCCTCACCCTCTTGGCCCCCCAACCCCACAGACTGACCTTAACCTCCCCATCCCCTCCATCTGCCAAAGGCCCCCAGATCCACCCCAGCCCCCCAAGCCTCTCCCCTTGTCCCCCTAGGCCCCCTCACCCTCTCAGCCCCCCACCCCCAAAAGCTCCCTCAGATCTGCCTCCCATCCAAAACAACGCTCAACCCCCAAGAAACGGCTTCCAGGACCCTCCAGCCTCCCCAAACCCCCCTCTCTCCTCCCAGGCAATTGTCTGCAGGATTCCCTCAGCCCTTCCAAAGCCCCCCCAAAGGCCCCTGGGCCCCCTCACCCCCCTGAGCGATAGCCTCCAGAACCCCACTGCAGGCCGTGGCCAGGCGGGCGATGAGCTCCCACTCCTCCTCCTGGGGTTCCCCAGACCCCGACAGCACTGGTGGGGGGGGCAACAGTGGGGGACACCAAGGGAACTGGAGGGGACCTCTCCAGAGGATGGGGGACAACCCCACAGGACAACCCCCTAGCACAGGGGGCATGGGAGAGGGACACCCCCCATGGGATAGGGACACCCAGAGGACAAGGGCACCCAAGTGGTGGGGGGACGACCCCCAGGGTACCCCCCTCCACGGGATAGGGTACAGTCTCAGGGGACAACTATATGGACAAGGGTATGAGGATGAGGGGAGACACCCCAGGGGATGGGGACACCCCCAGGTGAAGGGGACCTGGGCTGGGGATACCTCAAGGAGATGGGGGGCCCTCAGGGGGCAGGGGTCACCCCCGTAGGATATGAGACATGGGACATGTGATGGGGGACACTCCCCCCAGTGGGCCAGGGACATCCCCAGGGGACATGGGATGGGGGATGGAGGGGGGACACAGAAGGGGACATGGGGTGAAAGAAGGGAGGGACACGGGGAACACAGGGGTCCAGGCCACTCACGCCTGCCCAGGGAGTGCCGCAGCGAGGGGCTCAGGGGGAGGTTGGGCTCGTGGGGGGCCACAGGACCACCAGCATCCAGAGAGGGACCCTGGGGACAGGGAGAGTCAGCAGGGGCACAGGGACACTGGGAAGGGCACACAGGGGCACGCATGGGGGGACAGGGGACATGGTAAGGTCAGCAGCGTCATGGGAACGTGGGGGACAGAGGGGAACGCAGTGGGACAAAGGGACTCACCGGGTCACCGGACTGGAGGGGGCTGTGGTGTGGCAGCAACAGGTCAGGCGTGGAGTCAGCCAGGGGGGGCCTGGGGAGTCAGGGGG
>NW_020956724.1:46131-63179 GCF_003031625.1 Empidonax traillii | reverse complement strand
GGGTACTGGGGCATCCCAGAGAATTTGGGGGGTTTCCCATGTCTGGTGTAACTCACGGGCTGGGGGGGCATCCGGCTGGGCTCTTGAGGGTCCCCAGGCTGGGGAGGCCACCCCCAGGGGGAAAGGGGGTGCTCTCCTCGTCCAGTGCCAGGGAGCGCAGGAGCTGTAGGGTGTTGGGGTGTAGCTCCCCTGGGTCCACTCCATGATCCCCCCTGTCGCTGTCTCCCCCTGAGTCACTGCTGGTGTCCCCGATATCTCCTCCGAGGTCCCCAATCCCAGGGTCCCCCCCTGCACCCCGGCCCTGCTCCAGCGAGCGGGCATAGAGCTCCAAGAAACTCCTGGGGGGCAGAGGTGGTGGGGACGTGGTGGGGGGAGAGTGAGGACACACTGGGGTGTCCAGGTCCGAGTTCCACTTGACCTGCATGTCCCTGCCCTCCCCATGTCCCCTCAAGATCCTCCATGCCACCCAATTCCCCTCATTCTGCCCCCCACTGCTCCCCCATGTCCCTCTCAAACCTGATCCCCCCCTTTGTCCCCGAAGGCCCCCCATGCGCCCCAAATCTTCCCATGCCTCCCCCCCTGTCCCCAATCCCCCTCACTGCCCCCACCTCCTCTATTTCCCCGAATGACTCCCGTTTCCCCCCATTGCCCCCCATTACCCTTCCAACCCCAATTCCCCCTCCTTCCCGCTCCCCCCGATTCCCCCCAGGACCCTGCTCAAGCCCCCTGCCCTGCACGCACCGCCGGGGCCGCCCGTCGCGGTCGGGAGGCAGCAGCGTCAGGGGGCCCGAGGGGCGCCGCAGCAGCGCCCGCAGCAGCCGGGGGTCCCCGTGGGGGAGCGGGCGGTGTCCCACGCGCAGCAGCCGCGTCCCGGGCCGCAGCCCCGCAGTCTCGGCGAACGAGAACCGCGTCACGGCCGTCACGACCCCCGAGGGGTCCACGCGGAACCCCCGGCGGCCCCCGGCCCCCCGTGGCAGCGCCAGCTCCCGCGCCTCGCACCCCCGCGTTACCGCCTGCAGGGGGGACACACCGGGTCAGAGGGGAAAGGGGATCCCGACAGAGCCCCCGGCACCTCTCCTCCCCGCATCCCAACCTGCAGGGGGGCATCGAGTCACGGGCGTTCGGGGATCTCTGGGGGGTGACCCAATATCAGTCCATGGGAAACCCAACACTGACCCCATGGGGCACCCTATGGACAATAGCCCTTTCTGAGCCCCACAGCACACCCACATAGCCCCCCACTGCACCCCCACATTGCCCTCCAAGCCTGACCCATTGCCCTCCCCACTGCCCCCCTTATTTCCCCCCCAGTTTGCCCCACCATCCCTGCCCCACCATCCCCCGCTCTCCCATTGCCCTCTGCCCCGCTCACCTGAAGCCTGGCCACCACCTGTGGGGCAACGCCATGGGGCAGCCGCAGCCCCAACCAGTCGCCCGCCCCATAGAAGATCTCAAGTCGCCCCTCGGCGAACCCCCAGCCCAGCACGTCCCGGCATGCGCAGCTGAACAGCACCCCAGGGGGGAGGGTGACTGTCCCCGGGTGGGGGGCAGCGTCCCCTGAGGGGAGGGCGGCCATACCCTCGTTACGTGGGGGTTCCCCTTGCTGTGGGGCGACCGTTCCTGAGTGGGTGGGGGGCTCCCCTGGGTGGGGGGGGAGCACCCTTGGGTTTAGGGGAAACTTCCCCGGCTGGGGGGCGATCGCCCGTGGGTGGAGGGCGACCGTCCCCTGGTCACGGGGCGGATTCCCTGGGTTGAGGCCGAGCCACGCGGATTGGTTGGTGACCACCCCGGCTGGCGCGGCGACCACCACCACCCTCTCCGCCGCTACCCCCAGCAGACACGGCACCTCGGCCCCCTCGGGCCCCCCCTGAGCGCGTGCCCCCCACACCAGTGCCCCCGCCACCGCCGCGCCTCCCGCACTCCCCGCGCTCCCCCGGCGGCGCGCCCCGAGGGCGGGCAGCCCCCGGGGGGGCGCAGGCAGCGGGGCTCCCCCGCCGTGGGCGCGCAGCAGCTCCTGCAGGTACTGGCGGCGGGTGCGCGCGGCCATGGCCCCCAGGCGGCCCCCCCGCGCCGCCGCGTTCTCCCCGTTGATGGCCTTGGCCAGCAGGAACGGGCGCAGCCCCGCGCCCCCCAAAAAGCGCTGCCCTGCCTCCAGCGCTGGCCCGAACGGGGGGGTCTCCTCTGGCCGCACCACCGCCACACTGCAGAGAGATCCCCGAGGGGAGGGGGGGGCGGTTAGGGACCCCAGAATGCGTGTGAGACCCCCAGGAACCTGGAGAGACTCCCAGAGCCCATGAGAGACACACGGAGCCCAGGAGGGACTCTCCTAGGGAACTCTGCCAGATCCCCAGGGTGCAGGACAGACCCTCAAGAACCAGGAGAGACCCCAAGGGATTGGGGGAGACTCCCAGGAATCCCAAGAGTCCTGTGACACACCCAGAGACCCTGGGAGAGACCCCAAGAGTGCATGTAAGCATTACAGGGCCCATGCTGGCCCCTCCAACCGTCATGCAAACCCCCAGACCCCATGCGAGCCCCCCAGGGCCCATGTGAGTCTCTCAAGAACCATGCATCACCCCCAAAGGACCAGGAGAGACCCCCACCGGTCCTTGAGAAGCTTCCCAGCCCTGCATGAGCCATTGGGGACCCCCAGACACCCCTGTATGAGCCTCACACCCTTCAGGAGCCCTTCGGGATCCCCAGACCCCCTGTACAATCTAAGACCCCAGCGCTAATCTGAGACCCTTGGAGACCTCCAGACCCTCTTTAGGACCTCCAAAACTCCCTGTATGAGCCTCCCAACCCCTGAGAGCCTTGGGGACCCCCGGCCCCACCTGTAGGCGGTGTGGGGGGTGCAGGGCTCGTGCACCCGCACCACGATGAAGATGTGCTGGAAGTGGCTGCGCAGGGCACGGGGGGAGAAGGGCCGTGCCCCTGGCTCCTGGAACACGATTGTCACGATGTCGTTCCCGATGTGCCGCTTCCTCAGCAGCTGGTGGGGAAAGGGGGGAGTCAGAGGCCCAAAACTGACCGGGGGGGCAGAGAGAGGGAGCCCCTACAGACTGCTGGGAACACCCAGCATCCCCTCAAAAACCTCTGGGACCTTCAGACCCCCCCAGCTGCCTTAGAACTTCCCAAACTCTTGTGGAATCCCCCCAGCTTCCTTCCAGGAATCCCCCCATTGCCCTGGGACTCCTGGACCTGCTGCCACTTAATGGACCTCCAGCCCATGACCCCAGGGACCCCTATGACCCACCCCTCCCCCATACCTGCTGAGGGTTGCAAGGGGTGAAGGGCGGCATGGGGACACCCCAGACCCTACAGACCCCCATGACCTCCCGCCATGATCCCCCCACAATCCCGTGTACCTGCTGGGGGTTGCGGGGGGTGAAGGGCAGCATGGTGCTCACGTGGAACATCACCTCGTAGCCATGGTACGTCGTGTACAGCGAGTGGGTCCCCGTGGAGTCAGCTGGGGGGGGCACGGCCTAAGCCCCTACTCTACCAGAGACCCCGTGGCTCCTCAAGGCCCCATGTCCCCAGGTCTCCCTGTATCCACATCTCCACATCCCCAGCCCCATGTCCTCCCCTATGTCCCCCATATCCCCATGTCCACCTATCCCCTTGCGTCCCCCGTGCCCTGTCCTCCCTGTCCCCACTAAGTCCCCATGTCCCTTCCCCCATGTCCTCATGTTCCTTGCATCCCCTGTGTCCCCATGTCCCTCTATCCCCACAGAACCATGTCCCCATCCCCGTGTGCCACGTCTCCCATGTCTACCCCATCCCTCCACATCCCCCCGTGTCCCCCCGTGTCCTCGTATCCCACCCTGTCCTCCCATGTGTCCCCGTGTCCCCATGTCCCGGATCTCACTGCGGGTGTCCAGCTGTGCCCGGTACCCCTCGAAGCCACGCAGCCTCACGCGGGTGCCCAGCAGAGCCAAGAACTCCTCGAAGGCAGGGCCGGGCCCCTCGTTGTTGTACATCTCCTCCTCAGAGCCCTGCCCCCCCCGGCAGTACAGCACCCCCACCTTGCGCTGCCGGCTCACCTGGCGGGGATGGGGGATGTGAGTTGGGCACAGGGAGTTCCCAGGGAGCGCACAGGGAACACACACAGATCCCTGAACACCCTCAACAGCCTCCCACGAACGCCTGCACTGGTGCAAAACCCATCCTTCTGCAAACTCCGTCCTCGTGCAAGGCCTGAACCCTTGCAAATCCCGCCCTGTGCATGACCTATCCTCGCCCTGCCCTCGTGTGAGCCTCAGGCCCGGTGCAACACAATCCTTGTGCAAGCCCCCCCAACACAAGCGCCCCCCCCCACAAAGCCTCCTCACTCAAGCCCCTCCTCTTGAGTGAGCCTCACCCCCTGCTCGTCCAGCTTGAGGAGGGTCTCCTGCACGGCGGGAGAGGGGGCAAGTCGCAGCCCCCCCACTGCCAGCCCGGGCAGCACCAGCTCCAGCAGCTTCCGGGGGGGGACCCCCCGCACCCCAGAGGGACGAGATCCAGGGGGCAGCGCCTCCTCCAGAACCGACCCCCGCAGTGTCCGTGGCTGGGGGGGATACAGGAAAGGTCAGGGTGGGGGTACCTTCATGGAACCCCTTCACTGCCCTCGGCCCCCCTGGGCACCTCTGAGGCCTCCCAGCCCCTGATGTTCCCCTGAAGCCCATGGGGATCACCTCATAGGGCTTTTGAGACCCCCAGGTCCCCCCACACCCCTGACTTTCACCCATCCCCCTGAACCTGAGCCACCCCCTCCGATCCCCTGAATCCACCCTAGAATGTCTGAACCCCCTCACCCCCTTGTACCCACCCATTCCTTCTGTGACCTCTGGGCCCCCTGATTCTCCTGGGCCCCTCAGCTCCCTCCCTCCCCCCTAAACACCCCCCAGCACCCCCCTCGTCACCTGGCAGGTGCGCAGGATGATCCTGTGCAGCACCTGGGCCCGAGGTCCCTCCTTCTCCTCCCGCCGCAGGGACACGGCCACAGGCCCCAGCCGAGGGTCCTCACCCAGCAGGTTCTGGTGCTCTGGGAGCGAGCCAGGAGGGTCGGGGAGCCATATGGCCTTTCCCAGCCCCCCTACAGCTCCCTGTGACCCCAGCCAGTGTCGCTGCCAGCAGATTCTGGTGCTCCGGGGGATCGGGGGGGAAGGACATCCCCCCCACACCAATTCCCCTGCCCCCCCTCACCTTTCCCATAGAAGTACTTGCGATAGTACTCGGCGCCGTCGTCGCTGTGCTCGATGGGGTGGGGGGGTCGCGCCCCCGCCGGGGGCTCCTCCAGCACTGCCACCGCTGCATTTGGCAGCTGCCCGGGCCCTGGGGGGCCGCGGGGGGAGCCCAGCCCTGGCTCCTGCTCCCCCCCCGTCTCGCAGCAGAAGCGGGGACAGCTCAGCACCAGGGCCTCAGGGTTGGAAGGAGCGCCGGGGGGCCCAGGGGGCTCCTCAGGCTCCAGGTGAGCCGCGGAAGCCCCCGAGGTGGGGCCCGGGTCAGCCGGGGGGGGCTCGGCCGGGTCGAAGAGGATGCTCTGCACGTCGTAGTGAGCGAGGAGGGGGTTCCAGGGGGGGCGGGGGAAAAAATCGGGGTCACCCCCGCCGGCCGCAAGTCCCAACAGCAGCAGAGGGTCGCGGAAGCGGGGGGACGTAGGGACGCCCCCCCCGGCCGCCTCCTCGTGGCTCTGGGTGCGGGCCCGGGGGTACAATATCCCCGGAGACCCCTTCCCCTCTGGGGACCCCCCAAGGGCCGCCTCGCTGCTGCTGCGCTGCATGGGGGCGGCTCCACCCGGCGATGTGGGCGGCAATGGGGTCCCCGCGGCCGCGCTGGGGGGTGCGGGGGTTGGGGGCAGCCGGGCCGAGGGGCCCCGCATCTTGCGGAGGAAGAGGTCGTCGGACTGCATGGCCCCCACACACACACACACTGTGTGTGTCCCCCCTCGGGACCCCCAGGGATCCCCCCGAAATTCCTTAGAACCCTTCTGACACTCCTTAGGACCCCTCTATTCCCCCCTGAGACCCCCAGGGACTATCTAGGATCCCCCTGAGACCCCCCGGGACACCCCTGATCCCCCCTAGGGAACACCCCCGTGACCCTCAGGAATCCCGAGGGACTCTCAGGGACTCTTTAGGACCCTACTGGGAGGGTCTGGCACCTCTCCAGCCACCCAGCCCCCTCCCCGGTTATAGCGGAGACCGGCACCCAGGGATTTTGCAGTGGAAGCGTGGGAACGGAGCCCATGCCCCGATTGGTTGCCCGGGAATTCCCGCGTGCGGAGGCCCCGCCCCTTTTCCCACGCGCCCCTTCCCGGGTCTGCGTCAATGGGGGCAACCCGGGGGCTCGGGGGGACTTCGGCCGCGGCGCTCTCTGCGGCTGGGGGGAGACGGCGGCACCTGGGGAGGGACGGGGAGTCAGTGGGGTCTCGGGGGTGCTCCTTATCCCTCCACGCCCCATCCTCGTGTCCCTCTGTCCCTCCGTGTCTGTCCCTCCATCCCCAGTCAACCCACAGCCCCCTTTGTCCTCCCCGCCTCGCCCACTCCGCTGCAGGGACCCCAAAACAGCGCTGGGGGGGAGGGGGGGGTGTCCCCTGGGACCCCCACGGACACCGAGGTCCCTCCTTCGCCTGGGTCCCGGCCTGCCCCTCCGTGCCCCCCCTCGGCTCCGTGGGGTCTGGGGGGGCTCGGTGGGAAGTTGCGGAGCTGGGGGGGGCTCGAGGCGGGGGCCGGACGCGCCGCCGCCGGCGGTTTCCTGCTTTACAGGAAGTGTCAGCCGCTGACGATCCCCCAAGAGCTGTCCCCAAGTGCTCCCCCCAGGCCCCCTCACTGATCCCCATCCCCGGGGGGTCCCCCCCAGCTCCAGCGACCTCACCCAGGATGGGCCCCCGCTCCTGACCTTGTCCCCGGTGTGAACTCGGGCGTCCGGGTCCCCCCCCACACAACTTCCCTCCTCCGGCTGCAGGACCCGGCGTCCGGCCCCCCTCAAAGGAAACGGCGTCCGGCTCCCCCGACTCCCCCCGGGCGCCCTGGCCCCTCCCCGCCGCCCCCCCTCCGCGACCTGGCTGTTAAAACACGATTAACGACGTTAATCTGGGGGAGCGGGGGGCCGGGGTGTGACGCTCCCCCCCACAGGTACAGGTGACTCAGGGCCGGGCAGGGACTCAGGTGTCCGGGGCGGGGGGGAGACACGACAGCCGGGTGTCCCCACCCCTCCTGGGACCCCCCGGGACACCCCGCCTCCCCCCCCTCCCGCGTCGTGAGTTCCCCAGAGGCGCGAGGGGCGACGGAAATCGTGGCTCCGGGCAAAGGTCTCCCAGAGGGGTCAGTGGGGGGTCGCAGGGGGGTTTAGGGGCTCACACCGGGGTGGGGAATGCACTTTCCAACAACCCCCCCGTGCCAAACCTTCGTGCGAACCTCCCCGCCTCGCTCACTCCTACCTCCGGCCCCTCGTGTCCCTGTCACCCTCCGGGGGGTGTCCCACGCTGCCGGGGGTCCCAGGTGTCCGAGAGGGTCCCAGGTGGGCTGTACCCCCCGCTCGCACGGGCTAGAGCGGCTCGAGGGACCACGGGCAGCCGCGCTTCACACCCCCTCCCTCCCCCCCCGTCCTTCCCCTCCGCCGCTTCCTCCCGCCACAGTGAGTCCGGGGGGGTCCAGGGAGGCTCCGGCGGCCCGGGGCACCCACCAGGCCCCCAACCCCTTTCTGCAACCCTTCCCAACTTGGGCAGCCCAGGTGTTCGGTGCCCCCGCTCCGCGATGCCCTCCCCCCCCCCTCCCCCCCAGCGCGGCGGGAAAACGACAAAAACGACTTTTTGAACCGTTATCAGGTTTTATTTATTAATTTACTTGTACCAACCCCCTCATACCAACAAAACCCCATCGAGAACGAGCAAAACCGAGAGTCCAGCCTTCCCCAGGATCCCCCCCTCCACCGAAATGTCCCAGAGCCCCTGTCAGAGATCAGGTGCCCCCAAATCTCACCACAGGGCTGTACACCCCTAGCCCCCCCAGTTATGGGGCACGACAAGCCCCCCTCCAAGCCCCCTGGGGCTCCTTAGTTATGGGGCAGGACCCCCAAGTTTCCCACTACGGGGCAGCACCCTCTAGTGTCCCTCAAAACACTCCAGTTATACCACTGCCCCCCCCAAGACCCCCCTGTTCTGGGGCCGCCCCACCCCCCACTCTCCTCCCGAGGGGGTCTCCCCTGGTCGATGGTCCTCAGGGCCCCCCTCTCACCCCCTGAGGAGAGTCCCTGGTGGCTGGGGTCTTCCCGGGGGACTGGTGGGGGCTCAGGGCCATGCATAGGCTGCTGGGACCCTCATCCTGGGGGGGTGTTGCAGGGGGGTTGCCAGGCAGGACCTCCCCCTCTGCGCCAGCTGCCAGGGGGCTGTCTGGGGCTGGGGGGATGGCGAGGGTCAGGGGGACCCCAGCACCACCACCAGCTCCCCCGGGGCTCCCTTCCCTCAGCCCCTGTGCCTCCCCCAGCCCCCCCCACCCACCGGGGTGCCCCCCCACCGCGGGGGGGCCGCAGCACAGATGCTCCCGGTCGGCAGCGGTGACGATGCCGCTGGTGCTGCTCCGGAGCTCTGGGGGGGAGGGGGGCACAGGGGGCTTTAGTTGGGGGAGGGACACATCCCGGAGAGGGCCCGAGGCCCAGGGCGGGTCCCAGGGCTGCTCACCCCCCATGTTGTCCATGTCCAGCTGTGGTAGCAACTCCTGTGGGGGTACACACGCACAGGGCGTTGTGGGGGGCACAGGGGGGTCCCGAGCCCAGGGGACGTCCCTGTACCCCCCCCACTCACCGAGAGCTGGTTGAAGCCGCAGAGCTGGGGGGGGGTCGCACGCGGCCACCGGAGCACCGAGAGCTCCAGACCCCCCCCAGGGAGTCTGGGGGGGAGAAATGAAGGCGGGGTACGAGAAGACCCTAACTCCTCATTCTCCCCCAGCCCTCCCCGGGGTACCATAAACCCACAGGGTGCTCCTCCAGCCTCCAAAATACCCCGCGGGTGACCCCGAAACCCCTCTTATGGCCCTCAGGAGCTCCACCCCCAGCCCCTGGGGACCCTCAATGTTCCTCGCCCTGCCCCAAACCCATCATTGCCCCCCCAACACCCCAGAAATGGTCACAGCCCCCCACCCAAGCTCTTACAGCCCCCCCCCAGCTGTCCCCCACCCTCACACGCTTTTGTCACACCCCGAATCCACCTCGGGTGGTGGTCCCCCTCCCCAGGCCCCCCCAGGACCAAGTCACTGCCCTTCAAGAGAGGCCACACAGCTCCCCTGCCCCTCCCCGATCCCCCTCCCCCAAACTCACCCGGGAGGCCCGTCCCCCTCCTCAGGGCTGCGGGGGGGCAGCAGAGCGGCCGCCCCCCCCTCGGGGTCACCCTGGGTGTCCCCCCGGTCGAGCTGCGCGTGGAGCCGGAAGGTCACGGCCTTGACAGCCCCGAAAAACGCGGCCACGACCCCGCAGTACAGAGCGGCCACAGCGGGGGTGGGCGGCAGCGCCTGAAAACGGAAGGGTCAGGTCCCCCAGGACCACACCCGACCCCAGTGGAGCCCGAGGGTCCCCAAAGCTCCTTCCCGGCCCCTCTCCCGCACCGAGTAGAGCCCGAGGGGCAGCCCGAGCAGGAACAGCCACACGTAGAGCCGGACGCAGTTGGCGAAGGCGCCGAGCTGCGGGTCCAGGAAGCAGCCGCCGGTCAGCGAGGCCCAAACGCCCTGGCGGAGCACCTGCAGCGCCGCCGCCCCCGCCATGGCGGCCCCGGGGCCTCCCGGGGGGATCCCCGGAGCCCCCCGGGAGCCCCAGGCCCGTCACCGCTTCCGGCTGCTCCCCGGCGCCGCCGGCAAGCGAGAATGACGTCATGGGACGCCTTACCCGGCGCGACGGGCGGAGCAAAAGGGGAGGACACGTCCCCTCCTGCGCTCGTGGCGGGAACGGTCGCGCGCCCGGGGAGGGCGGGGCCGTTGAGCGGTGGGCGGGGCCAAGCCCCGCTGGTCCCCCGCGGGCCGGGACGGTGAGGGCGCCCTCCAGCGGCGGCACTGACCCCGGGGCCAGGGGGCGTCCCCGCGTAGTGGGACACACATACACGCACACACGGGACCCCCCGGTACCCGGGTCCGTCTCCCCATCGCCGGCCCCGCCGCTCCCCCCGGTTCAGCCTCACGGTGTCCCGCGGGGTCGCAGCGCCTTCCCCCTGCCCGGTCCGGGGGTCCCGGGGAGTCCCGGGGGGTCCCGAGGTCGGGGTTGCGCCCCTCCCCCGCCGGCCCCTCGTCCGGTCCCCCCCAACCCCCGCGGCGTCCGGTGCCCCCGGCCCGCCCCGTCCGGCGCTGGTTCCTTTTCCTTTGTCCCGGTGACAATGTCCCGGCTCCGCCTTCCCGGGGCCGCCTCAGCCAGCGCGGGGAACCGCCGGACCCCCGGGAGCCCAGACCGGCCGGGCCGCCCCCTGCCCCCCCCGGGGACGCCGCCGGACGCCGCTTCCTCCCCCCTCCGGGCCGCGGGAGCTCCGGCGGGACCAGGCGGGGACGGGACGGGGCGCGGGGGGGCCCCGGGGGAAGGGACGGGGCGGAGGGGATCGGGCAGGGGGGTGAGGGGGGCCAGGGTGGGGGCAGAGGGACCCTGGGGCCGACAGAGTCTTGTAGCGGACGGGAGGAGGTTTAGGGACCCCCGGGGACCTGTAGGGACCCAGAGGAGCAACAGGGATCACAGGGATCCCCAGGGAGCTATAGGGACTCCAAGAACCCCCAGGGATCCCCCGGAGCCACAGGGACCTACAGGAGCAACAGGGACCACAAGGATCCCTAGGAGCCACGGGGACCACCGGGCACCCTTAGGGACCCCCCAGGATCCTACAGGTGCTATAGGAACCCACAGGGACCCCTGGAAGCTACAGGGACCCAGGGACCAATAAGGGACCTATAGGAGCTGTAAGGGACCATAGGAACTGAAATAAGGTGTGGAGACCTCCTGGGACCCCCTGGGACCCATAGCCCTCCTCAGACACCCATAGGAATCCCCAGACCCCCATAGCCCCCCTGGTGCCCCAGTGGGACTCCTAGAGCTGTCAGATCTTACAGGCAGCACCTGTAGGGCCCAGGTGACCCAAGTGACCCCCAGGAGCTAAAGGGGCCCCATGGGGTCCCCTGGGCACCCATAGACCCCCTCGGCACCCATAGCACCCCCAGGAACACATAGGACCCCCTAGACACCTCTAGGACTCCCCAAGGAACCTGTGGGCTCCCCCAAGCAGTTGTAGGACCCCCCAGCCCCCCGTAGGACCCACAGGCCCCCCCAGCGCCATCAGCGGGGGCAGGGGCGGGGGGGGAGCACCCCATGGAGTGGGGCCAGGCACCCCCCTCCCCGTCTCCCCCGGGGGAGTCCCGCTCTCCCTCACCCCCCCTCTCCTCCCTCTTCCCAGGAGGGTCCCGCTCCCCTTTCCCTCCCTCCCCGGGAGGGTCCCGCTCCCCGTCTCCATCCCCAGTCGGGTCCCGCTCCCCTTCGCCCCCGGGGGGATCCCGCTCCCCCTCGCCCTCCTCCCCGGGCGGGTCACGGTCCCCGTCGCCCCCAGGGGGGTGGGAGCCGGAGCGGGCCGCGTTCGGGGAGCTGCGGCTGGAGGAGGTGATCGGAGCCGGGGGCTTCGGCCGCGTGTTCCGGGGCACGTGGCGGGGGCAGGTGGTGGCGGTGAAGGCGGCGCGAGGGGACGCGGGGGCGGCGGGGGCCGCGAGCCTGCGGCGGGAGGCGCGGCTGTACGCGCGCCTGCGACACCCCAACGTGGTGGCCCTGCGGGCCGTGTGCCTCGAGCCTCCCCACCTGTGCCTGGTCATGGAGTTCGCGGCGGGGGGGCCGCTGTCGCGGGCGCTGGCGGGGCGCAGGGTCCCCCCCGCCGTGCTGCTGGACTGGGCGCGCCAGGTGGCCCGGGGGATGCGGTACTTGCACGCCGGGACCCCCGTGCCCCTCATCCACCGGGACCTCAAGTCCAGCAATGGTGAGTGGGGGGACGCCGGGGGAGACTCCTGTGGGTACTCCTGGTGATGGGGTTATGGGATGTGGGGTGCAGTGTGGGTTGAGGGTCCCAGTTACTGGGATGCTCAGGGTGGGGGGTCGCAGAGGTTCGGGTCCCCAGGGTGGGGTCTCAGTCCCCAGGGTGGGGAATCCCTGACACTGGGGTCCCGAGGGTCAGGGGTTCTGGAGGCCAAGGTCCCTGGAGTGGGTGTCCTGCACTGGGGTTCCCAGACTTGGGGGGCACTGGTTTCTGATATCCCCAGGGTGGGGATCTGAGACACGAGGGTCCTGGGGTGGGGGGTCTCTGACATGAGTGTCCCCAGTGTGTGTGTGGGGGGGTCACAGACGCAGAGGTTCCCCGGGTGGAGGGGGTCCCTGGTTGGGTGGTCCCTGACCTCTGGCCCCCCCAGTGCTCCTGGTGCAGCTGGTTTTGGGGGTCAGTGGTTGGGGGTCCCAGGTTGGGGGTCCCTGTGGGATCCCTGACCCCCGCCCCCCCCAGTGCTGCTGGCGCAGCCAGTTGTGGGGGACGACGTGAGTGGGAAAACACTGAAAATAACCGACTTCGGCCTTGCCCGTGAGTGGCAGCGAACAACCAAGATGAGTGCAGCAGGAACCTACGCCTGGATGGCCCCCGAGGTCATCCGGGCATCCACCTTCTCCAAGGGCAGCGATGTCTGGAGGTGGGAAAGGGCTGGGAGGGTCCAGAGGACACTTAGGGGATCTGGGAGGGTGGGAACCCACCCCTGAGCTCTGGGCTGGGCTGTGGTTTGGAGTGCCTGGACCCCTGGATGCCTGGGTGGGGGGTTTAGGGGTACATGGACTTCTTGTGTTCCTGGAGCAGCAGTTTGTGGGGTGTCTGGGTGGGGGGTTATAGGGCACCTAGACACCTGGGTCCATGGAGGAGCATAAGGAGATCCAGGGGGGTCCCCGTGGGTTTGGGGGTGTCCCAGTGGCTCTCCATGTGTTTGACTCCCCTTGCCTCCCCAGTTACGGGGTGCTGCTGTGGGAGCTGCTGACAGGGGAGGTGCCGTACCGGGGCATCGATGGCCTGGCCGTGGCCTATGGGGTGGCTGTGAATAAATTGACCTTGCCCATCCCCTCCACCTGCCCCCCACCCTTCGCCCAGCTCATGGCAGGTACAGGGGGACTGGGGACTGGGGGCTGGGGGAGACCTGGGGGCTCGGGGAGGCCAGGTGGGACAGGGGGTGGAGTGACACAGGGGGCTGGGTCCCCATCCTGCCCACCTGCCCTTCGCCCAGGTCATGGCAGATACAGGGCAGGGGCAGGGGGGCTGGGAGGGTTCAGGGGGGCCGGGGGGGGTGGGTCAGGCAGCTCAGAGGGGTTGAGAGATTCTGGATATTGGGGTGCTCAGGGGTTTGGGGGTGCCTGGATTGCTGAAGAGAGGGACCAGGGGATACCTGAGTCCCCTGGCGGATGTTGGAGTCCCCCACAAGCACCCCTAGACCGTGGTTCCCCCCTTAGCCTGCTGGGAGCAGGACCCCCACCGGCGACCGGGCTTCGGGGCAATCCTGCGGCGCCTGGGGGGGCTGGAGCCGGCGGGGCTGGGGCCCCCCGAGTCCTTCCACTCCCTGCAGGAGTCCTGGCGCCGTGAGATCCAGGGGCTCTTCGACGAGCTGCGGGCACGTGAGAAGGTGGGACCCCCAACACTCGGGACACCCCTGGGACACCCCCAACACCCCTAGACCTCCCTGGACCCTCTGAACAATCAGGATCCATGGCAAACACCTGGAGATCCCCTGGGACACTTGGGACCCCCATGCAACCCCCTGAAACTCTGCAGCAGGGCCCGGCCCTGCCCTGGTGCTGCTCGTGGCTGGTCCTCGTCCCTGGGACCTCCTTGTTCCTGTGACCCTGATGACCCCCGTAACCCTGTTGACCCCCCAAGGAGTTGGGAGGAGGCTGTGGCCAGGGCCTAGTGTTCCCAGGCTGCCCGTGTCCCCTCATGTCCCCTCTCCAGTGTCCCCAGTGACCCCAATATCCCCCATGACACCATGTGCCCCCCATGACCCCCGTCCCCCCCAGGAGCTGCGGAGCCGGGAGGAGGCTGTGGCCAAGGCGTCCCGGGCCCAACGCTCCCAGGCCGAGGCGCTGCGGCAGCGCGAGGCTGCCGTGGCCCGGCGGGAGCTGGAGGTGCTGGAGCGGGAGCTGAGCCTGATGCTCCGTGGGCCCCCCCGGCCCCCCCCGGCCCCCAAGCGACGCCGACCCCCCTTTCGGCGGCCGCGGCGGCCTGCGGACCTCATTGGCATGCCCCAGGGTACGGGGAGGGGGAGCAGGGGCTGGGGGCTTTGGGGATCTAGGGGTTTTGGGAGTTGGGGACTTTATGGATGCTGGGGTGGCTCTAGGGGGATTGGAGGGGCAGTGGGCTGTTTGAGCTGGGGGAGTTGGAAGGGCTTTGGGGTTCAGGCACTTTGGGGGGAGTTTAGGGCCCTGGGAGTTTTGGGGGCCTGGAGGGTGTCTGGGGGGCTGTTGGTGTTTGCTTGGGGGTTTTGGCAGGGTTCAAGGGCTCTGCTGACCCCAGTGCCCCCCCAGACTTCAAGCATCGCCTGACGGTCCAGGCTGCGCCGGGAGGGGACCCACGGAGCCATGACCCTGAGGACGGGCCGGGGGGGTCCCCCCCTTTCCCCCGCCTGCGCGCCATCCAGCGTGAGTGATGTCATCATGGGGGGGTGGAAGGTGATTCTGGTGACATCACACCTCCTGGTGATGTCACCCCGGGTGACATCCCCCCTCTATTCCCAGTGGAGCCAGAGGAGGAGGAGGAGCTGCCGCGGGGGCGTGGGGGCAAGAGCAATGCCCCCAACGGCAGGTGGGTCCATGGGGAGATTGGGAGGGGGTCAAGGGGGTCCCATCCCCCTCTAGACACCTGGAACCCCCCCTGGACACCTGGGCTTCCCCCCACAGGCGGCGGCTGCGCCCGGATGAGACCACCTGGTACCTGGACACGGACGAGCTGAGCCCCGGGGATGCATCCCCCAATGGTGAGTCCAGGGGTCCTGGGGGTCCTGTCCCTGCCCCCCCTCACACTGACCCCCACTGTGTCCTCCAGGTGAGGCTGGGCCCCCCGAGGCTGAGGAGGGCCGGGGGTCTCGGGGGGGGACCCCGCGGCTGCTGCGGCGGGCACTGCTGAGGGGCTCGGCCCTGCTGGCGTCCCTGGGGCTGGGCCGTGACCTGGCCCCTCCCGAGCCCCCCCGCAGCCCCCCACCCTCCCCCAGCCTTCTACGCCTCTCGCCCCGCTGGCGGGATCGGACCGTGGGGTCCCCAGAGCTGAGCTCACCTGGAACCCCCGAGCTGGGTCGTGCCTGGACCCCCGCGTCCCCAGATCCCAGTGGAGCCCGGACCCCTGGGACCCCCAGGACCCCTGAGCCAGGGCAAGCCCAGATTCCTGGGTCCCCAGATCCCAGCGGAGTCCGGACCCCTGGGACCCCTGAGCAGGGGCGAGCCCGGACTCCCAAAACCCTGGAGCTGAACTGGTCCTGGACCCCTGAGCAAGGGGGAGCCAGGACCCCTGGGACCCCTGAGCTGCGTCACCCCGGGACCCCCGGGACCCCCGGGACCCCTGAGCCAGGTTGTGGCCGGAGCCCCGGAACCCCCGAGCTGGGCCGTGCCCGGACACCCAGGACCCTTGAGCTGGGGCTGCCGCCATCCCCGCGGGGTGCCAGGAGACCCCGGGAGTTGAGCCCAGGTGCCAGGACCCCCGAGTGGGGTAAGTGGGACTAGGGGCAAGGGACACTTGGCAGGTCGGAGGGGCAGATTTGGGGTGGTTGGGACAGCCATGGGGGGCTGTGGAGCAGCTCTGGAGCTCTGTGGGGCAGGAGGGGGTGGTCACGGGCCCCTTGGGGCAGTTCTGGGGCTCTGGGGGTGCTCAGAGGTGCCGTAGGGCATTTTTATGGGTTGTGGAGGTGTTTTGGGTGGGCCAGGGGGCATCGGGGATCCTACGCCCGCCTCAAGCCCCCCTTCTCCGGCAGGCCCCGCCCGACCCCGCCCCTCACCCCTCCGCCCCCGCATCGACCCCTGGAGCTTCGTGTCCGCAGGACAGCGCCGGGCTCCGCCCCCCGCCGGGCCCCGCCCCCACGATCCCTTCACCGACCAATGAGCGCCCGCGACGCGCCTGAACCCGCCCCCGCCGCCCTCCAGTGACCAATGAGCGGCCGCGACGAGCAGGAGGGCGCTGCCGCAAGCCCCGACGCACCGCGAGGCGCCGTCCCCGCGGGGTCGTGATGGACAGCTGGCAGTGGCGGAAGCCCCGCCCGCCCAGGGGCCTTATTGGTCAAAGTAAAGGGCATTACCAGAGCTCCGCCCCCTGAGGGGCGGGGCCACAACGGCAGGAAAAAAACACGCCCTCTTCGGGCAAACAGGAAGCCCCGCCCTTCGGCGGAGGCCCCGCCCTCGGGCGGTTCCGACACTGGACGGGGGTCCGGGGCGGGCGTGGGGGGGAACCGTGACCAAATAAACTCCCGAGACCCCAAAACCGCCTGAGCCGCCTGCGTCCTGACCGGCAGGGGCCCGACAGCGCGGAGGGTCCTGCATGTTCGGGTGTTCCGCCACCCTTGGGGGTGAATCAGTGGTTTTTGGGGGGGCGTGTCTCATTCTCCCCCCACTCCGGCGTGGGGGGGGTCCCAGCTCTTCAGGGGGGTCCATTCCCCGTCTGGGGATCCCAGGTGTTTGGGGATTCCATCTTCCCCATCGCACTGTGCGAGGTCGTTTGGGAAGTCTCAGGGGTTTGGGGGGGCATCCCAAGGGTTTGGGGGGGCCCATCTCCCCATGGAGGGGTCCCAGGCGTTCCGGTGGGCCCCACTGGGGAGGTCCCAGAAGTTTGGTGGGACCTCATATCCCATCATGGGGGGCTCCAGGCATCCAGGGGGTCCCCATCCTGGCCATGGGACAAATCCCAGGAGTTCCGGGGGTCCCAACGCTCCTTCCCACCGCCCCCCGCACCGAGTCTTCCCGGCCATGCCCGGCGCTGGAACCGGCCCGGCCATCCGGGCTCCTCCCCCCCCCCCCCCCCCCCCCCCCCCCCCCCCCCCCCCCCCCCCCCCCCCCCCCCC
>NW_020956724.1:31751-45753 GCF_003031625.1 Empidonax traillii | reverse complement strand
GCCCCCCTCCCCCGCCCGGGCCCCCCCGTCCCTCCCCCCCATTCCAGCGCCATCCTGGGCGGCCGCGGGAGCTCGGGAGTCCGTCGGGAACCCCCCACCCCGACCCGACCGGGGGGATCCCGTGTCCAGGACATCCCTAGACGGGACCCCACGTTCGTCGAGGGGACTCTGGAGCCCGGGACATCCCCGAGGGGACCCCAGCATCCGGTGGAGGGACTCCGGCCTCTGGGACACCCCCAGAGGGGACCCCGCACCCCGCGAGGGGACCCCGGAGCCCGGGAGACTCCCAGAGGGGGACTTTCGGTCTCGGGGCTTGGAGGGGGTGTGGGAGCCCCTTGAGAGGGGTCCAGGAGGGCCCCAGACATCTGGAACCCCCCCATAGGGGACCCAGGCATCTGGGACTCCCCCAAGCATCCCAGGCCTCCGGGAAAACCCCCTGAGGGACCCCAGGGTCCAGGACCCCCCTCAGAGGGGTCCCCGGTATCTGGCCCCGAGCTCTCGCCCCTCGCGGGGCCGGGGTCGGGGGTCCCGGGGGTCCCGCAGACGGGGGTCGCCATGTGGCGCTGGGGGAGGCTCTGGGTGGTGGCCCTGGCAGCGCTGGCGGCGCTAGGGGGGCGCGGGGGGGGCGCGGCCGTGGCCCGCGAGCGCTTCAAGGTGGTCTTCGCCCCCCTGATCTGCCGGAGGACGTGTATGAAGGGGCTGTGCCGGGACTCGTGTCACCCCGGCTCCAACATGACCCTGATCGGAGAGAACGGGCACGCGGCCGACACCCTGACCGGGTCCGGCTTCAGAGTGGGTGAGTGGCACCGGGACAGGGGTAGGGACACGGGCACGGGGACACCGGGACAGGGACAGGGACAGCAGGACAGGGATGGGTCAGGGTCAGGCATGCGGCCGACACCCTGACCGGGTCCGGCTTCAGAGTGGGTGAGTGACACCGGGACTAGGGATGTGGACATGGGGACAGGGATGGGATGGGGACAGGATGACACAGCTTTGGGGTCGGCATTGGTACAGCACCAGGACTGAATGAAGCTGGGGACAGGGATGGGATGGGGTGGGACAGCAGTGGTGACAGGGTTGTGTACAGGGCCCAGGACAAGGACAGGGATGGGGTGGGATGGGACAGGGGCAGTGTGGGATGGAGGTAGGGATGGGAACGAGAACCCTGGGGATGGGACTGTGATGGCATCGGGATGGGGCTAGGATGGCACAGGGACAGGGTGGGACAAGGACTTTGGAGGGCCCTGCAGGGGGCAAAGGGTGTGCAAGAGGGGTCTGGAGGCCTTTGAGAGGGGCTTGGGAGGATTCAGGGGGGTTCAGGGGATCTCAGGGCATCAGGGGACACTCGAGGGGGTCGGGTCTGGGGGGGCTCAGGGGGTTTGGGGGGCTCAGGAGGACCTGAGGGGTTAAGGGGGGGTTGGAGGGGGCGGGGGGTCTCAGTAGATTTGAAGGGCTCTGTGTGACCCCTGTTCTGCCCCTACAGTGGTGTGTCCCCTGCCCTGCATGAACGGGGGCCAGTGCAGCTCCCGTTCCCACTGTCTGTGCCCCCCCAACTTCACCGGCCGCTTCTGCCAGGTCCCTGCGGGGGGGCGTGGGGGAGGGCCCCCCCCGCCCCCCCCTCCTGCACCCCCTGATGCCCCCCCTGAACCTCCCCCGGGCTCCAAGGTCGCAGTTTATGCCGTCCAGGTCATCGCTGATGGCCCTGGGGGGGCAGCGGCCCCCCCCGAGCCACCCCCTGGGGCAGCCCATGGCGGGGGGCACGGGGGGGGGCACGGGGGAGGGCACGTCAGCCACGCCACCTTTGTGGTGCCCCTGGGGCCTGGGCACCACTCGTCTGAAGGTACCTGGGGCTGAGGGAGCTTGGGGGTCTAAGGGTGTATGGAGAGCTCAGGGGTGTGGGGAGGGGATCTTGGGCAGCAGGGGGTTCTGGGGGTCACATGTCTGAGAGTACCCATACCAGGGGTCCTGGGGGGTCCTACAGGTGCCTGTCAGGGGGTGCTGGGGGGTCTCAGATGTCAGTGCCCCCAGCACAGATGCCGGGTTTGGGGGCCCAGGAGGTCCTGGGGTGTCCATGCTGGGGGGTCCCAGCATGCCGGTGCTGTGTTTGGGGGTTCAGGGTGTCCCAGGTGCCTGTGCTGGGAGTCCAAGGGTGTCAATGCTGTCAGTGCTGGGTTTGGGGGGGTCCCAGGGTGCTGGTGCCGGGTTTGGGGGGTCCTAGGGTGCTGGTGCCTGGTTTTGGGGGTCCCAGGGTGCTGGTGCCAGGTTTGGGGGTCCCAGGTGCCGCTGCCCCCAGCGCAGGTGCCACCGCCATTGGTGAACGTGCGGGTCCATCACCCCCCTGAGGCCTCGGTGCAGGTTCACCGGATCGAACCACGGCCCCCCGAGGGGGCCCCCCGGGGCAGTGGGGGGCTCCTGGCACACCCTGCCCAGCCCCCTGCAGGCAGCAAACCCCCTGCGCCCCCCCGACCCCACACCCACAAGCCTCTGGGCCGCTGCTTCCAGGAGACCCTGCCCAAGCACTCGGTGAGGGGGGAGCTGGGGGGGGTTGGGGACATTTGGGGTTCAGGGGGTTGTTGGGGATGCAGGGCAGTATTGAGGGGGGATGGTGGGCATGGAGGGCTAGGAGATTTGGGGTTTCAGGGCTTGTCTGGCTTTGCAAGGGGTTTTTTTTAAGGGTTCAGGTGTATATTTAGGGGTGCTGACCACCCCACATCTGCCCAGTGCAGCAGTTACCCCCTCCCCAGGCTCACCAAGCTCAATGATTGCTGCTGGGGGTCCTCGGGGGTCCCTGGAAGTGCAGGGAGTGTCTGTTTGGGTGGGGGGGTGTCAGGGATATTTGGGTTGCTGAATCCCCTACCCTGATTACCTCCAGTGTGGCAGCAATCCCCTCCCGGGGCTCACCAAGCTCGAGGATTGTTGTGGCAGCATTGGCAGCGCTTGGGGCCAGAGCAAGTGTCACAAGTGCCCCCACCTGCAGGGTGAGTAGGAACCCCCTGAACCCCCCCCAAACCCACCTGCAAGGTGGGTGGGGACTCCCCATGCCATCCCCACGCCCCTCAAACCCCCAGATTCCCCCACCCAGGAATTCCCCCCACCCAGATGTTGGAGACACCCCACACCATCCTGGGAAAACCCGGGTGACCCCGATCCAGGGGACCCTTCCTCACATGTCCGCAGTAGGACCCTCCCCCAGGGAGCCCCCACCCAGGCAGGGCCAGGCATCCAGGATCCCCCCCAAGGCTCCCCCCCCCTCAGGGCCCCACAGGTCCCCCTCACTCCAGGGGGGACCCAGGTGTTCTGCCGCCCCCATGTCCCCCCTGGTGCTGGGGGTGACGGGGGGTTCTGGGACTGTTGCAGGGTCGGGGTCCCCGAAGGCGGCGCGGGGGGAGCGCGGGGGCGACTGCCCCCAGGGCTACAAACGGCTCAACAGCTCCCACTGCCAGGGTACGGGGGGGGGGGGGCATGGGGAGGGCACAGAGGCGCGTGGGGGGGAACACGGGGGGGCACAGGAAGCATGGGGGGGGACGTGTGTGTGAATGTCCAGCAGGTGTGTGAGGGGTACAGGGGCTTGCACAGGGCCAGGGGTGTATGATGTCAAGTGTGTGGGTGGTGGGTGCAGGGCCACGTGTGATAGGTCAGGCGTGTGTGTGGTGGGTGCAGGTGTGTTCGCACGTGTTCACATGTGTCACAGATGTTGGGTGTGCCTTGCCCAGTGTGTGCAGGCATGTCAAGGAGTGCGTGGGGCTCAGGTGTGTTCATACTTCTATCACATCTGTGTCACTCTTGTCAGACACCAATGGGTGTGTCTTGCCTGGCGAGTGGGGGCTGTGTGTGAGGTCAGGGCTGTATGGGATGGGTTCAAGTGTGTTGTACCTGTGTGAGGTGTGTCTTACCTGTATCAGGTGTGTCCTACCCATGTCAGGTGTGTCATACCTATGTCAGGTGTGTCATGCCTGGCTCAGGTGTGTTCTACCTGTCACAGACATTAACGAGTGTGCCCTGCCCGGTGTGTGCCAGCCCGGCGAGTGCCGCAACACCCAGGGCAGCTTCCGCTGCTCCTGCTCAGCTGGGCACGTCCTGGGACCCTCCCGGAGCCAGTGCCTGCGTATGGGGGGTCCGGGGGGCTGATGGGGAAGCTGCGGGCCCTGGGAGTGCAGGGGGGTTTGGGGGTCCTGAGGCCCCCCCAGAACCAGTACCTGTGGACAGGGATGGCTGGGTTGGGGTCTCGGGGGTCCCTGGAGGAGTCACTGAAAGTGCTGAGATCCTCCTCCGTGCAGTGTAGCTCAGGAAGGAGTGGGGGCTCTGGAGCTTGGGGCTTTTGGGGGTCTTGGGGGGGTCTCTGAGGGTGCTGACACCCCTCTCTACCCCGTCCCGCAGCAGAGCCAGGTGAGGAACGGGGTCTGTGCTTCCGGCTGGTGTCAGGGGCACAGCAGTGCCAACACCCCCTGCCCACCCGCCTGACCCGCCGGACCTGCTGCTGCAGCGTGGGCAAAGCCTGGGGGGGCCGCTGCCAGCGCTGCCCCCCTGATGGCACCGGTACGGAGGGGTCGTGGGGGGCCCGGGGGGGCCGCTGCCAGCCCTGCCCCCTCCAAACGGTACGGGAGGGTCACGGGAGTCTGGAGGAGTCACTGCCTCCCCGACAGCACTGGTTTGGGGCTGCAGGGGCAGTGTGGGGGACCCCAGCCCCATTTGGGGGCCCCCCTGGTCCCACCGTACCCTCCCAGATGTGTTCAAGGCCATCTGTCCCTCACAATCCAAGGGGGTCCTGGTCATGTTTGTGGGGGTGACAGGAACCAGGGGGATTCCAGCCTGGTTTGGGCGTCCCCCCGGAGGCCCTCCTGACTCCCTGGTGCCTCCCAGCTGCGTTCAAGGCCATCTGCCCAGCGGGGAAGGGCTACCACGTCCTCACATCCCACCAGACCCTCACGATCCAGGGCGAGAGCGACTTCACCCTCCATATCCAACCCGACGGGACCCCAGAGCGGCCCCCCCGGCCACCCCCACCCATCCCCAGCCCTGCGCTGCCCGAGACGCCCTCGCCGTCAGGTCGGGCACTCCCCGTGCCCCCCGTGAGCCCCCCGTGCCCCACGCGTCCCCTTGGGTCCCCCTCAGTTCCTGTTTCCCTCCCAGTCCTTATCCCCTCCTTCCGCCAAGTCCTGATATACCCCCCATGTCCCTCATACCCCCCATGTCTCCTGGGGGATCCTATGTCCCCCTGGACTCCCACGACCCCTCCTTGTGCCCCCCGATCTCCCCTGGGAGCCCTCCCATGTCCCTGTGACTCCCCCAAGTTGCCGTAAGTCCTCTGTGTCCCCCACCATGTCCCCTGGGGTTCTTTGTGTCCCCCTGCCATGTCCCTCATCCCAACATCCCTGTCCTCCCCTCAGTGTTCCTCTATGTCCCTCGTCCCCCCTCCCATATTCCCTGTGCCCCCCTGCGTCCTGTCCCCTCCCCTCCATGACCCTGGACCCCCCCTGGGGCTGCTCATGTCCCCATGTGACCCCCTGTTTTGTGTGTTCCCCCCCCCCGCCCCATGGTGGGGGGGTAGTTTGGGGTCTTACCGCCCCCTCCCCCCACAGCTGTGAGCCCCCCAGCCATGGTGAGTGTGGGGGATGTGTGGGACATAGAGACATTGGGGGGATGTTGGGGATGGGATGCGAGGGCACATGGGGACATGGGGGTGGATGCGGGAGGGGACAATGGGGGGAATTGGGGGGAACATGGGGGGAAATAGGGGGGACAAGCACGATGAGGAGGGACTCAGGAGGCACAGGGGGACTGGGGGAGTCCTGGGGCCCATGGAGGGAGTGGGGGGTTTGGGGGTTTTTCCGCGGGTCCTGGTGGGGCTACAGGGAGGGTGGGGGAGCAGAGGGGACAGAGGGGACATCTGTGTCCCCCTCCCAGCTCCCGGCATTCTTGAGCCCCTTGGAGGAGCAGGGCCTGGAGCAGCCCCCGGGGGGCAGCGACCTCCCCCGGTACCCTGGTAAGGGGGAGACAAGGTGGGGAGAACAGGGGAGGGACAAGGTGGGGGTAAGAGGGGAGGGACAGAAATGGGGACTCATGGGGGGACATGGAGGGGCTGGGGAAGCCTTGGAGCCCTCGGGGGCAGGAGATGGGGATGGGGACATGGATGGGGATATGATGGATGGGGCCAGTGTGGGCAGGGGTGGGCCAGGACACAGGAGTCCCAGGCACAGAGAGGAGGGGACAGGGGCATGAGGACAGGAATGGGTTGGGGTCAGTTTGGGGACATGAACGGGGACAAGGACAAGGATGGGGACAGGGATGGGATGGGGTGGGACACACAAGGGGACAGGGCCTGTGGGGTCTGTGTCCCTGTGCCCCTGTCCCACGGCATGTCCCCAGCGCTGGTGGCCCGGCCCACGCCGGCCCCGCTGTGGCGGCTGCCCCCGGAGCAGCTGACCCGCAGTGCCGCCGAGATCGCACCCACCCAGGTCACCGGTGAGGACCCCCGGACCCCTGGGAACCCCTGGACCCCCCTGGATCCCCAACACACCTGGGAGCCCCCTGGGGCCTGCTGTGACCTGCTGAGATTCCCCTGACTCCCCTGGGACCTCTGGACTCCCTAGGACCCCTTGGGACCTCCTGGGACCCTCCAGATGCCCCAGACACCCCTGGCACCCCTAGACTCCCTGAGACCCCCCAGGAACCCTCCAGACACCCCTGAGACCTACCCTTGGACCCCAAGAGCCCCCTGGGATCCCCAGACTCCCTGAGACCCCCCAGGAACCCTCCAGACACCCCTGGGACCTACTCTTGGACCTCAAAGAGCCCCCTGGGACCCCAAGAACCCCCTGCTGTTCCCCAGACCTCCCTGGGACGCTCTCTAACATCCTTTGGAACCCCTTGGAACCCCTCAATCTTTCTGGGATCGCCCTGAGATGCCCCTGAGATCTCCCCTGAGCCCTCCTGTGACCCCTTGGACCTCATGGGACCCTTTGGGACCCCCTGAGCCCCCCAGAGCCCCCCTGTGCCCCCAGAGACGGACGAGTGCAAACTGAACCGGAACATCTGCGGCCCCGGAGAGTGTGTGATGGGCCCGGGGGGGTACAGCTGCCTCTGCTTCCCGGGGTACCGCTGGCACCCCCAGCGCCGCTACTGCACCGGTACGGGGGGCACGGTGGGCTGGGGGGGCTCACACATGCAGTGACACGCTCTGACACATTGTGGGGACGCGGGGGGGTCACACGTGTGGTGACACGCTCTGACACGTGTGGTGACGTGCACTGACACACGTGGTGACACAGTCTCACACACATGGTGACATGCTCTGACATACTCTGCCATGTGCAGTGACACACACAGTGACACACGCTGACACGCTCTGCCACAATTGGTGCCACACATGCTGACACGCTCTGCCACGCGTGCACAGACGTGAACGAGTGTGAGGCTGAGCCATGCGGCGCCGGGCGCGGTGTCTGCATGAACACGGGTGGCTCCTACACGTGTCACTGTCACCGGGGGTTCCAGCTGCGCCTGCACAAGGGACTGCGCACCTGCGCAGGTATGGGGGGCACGAGGGGGGACGCAGCGGGGGAAGGGGTGGCTGGGGTCACAGCGGGTACGGGGAGGGGGCACGGGAGCTGGGGGGGTCCCAAGGGTTATGGGGTCACAGGGGACACAAGGCCCTGGGGATGTGAGGGGTATGGGGGGGGCATGGGGTCACGGGGGACATGGGGACACGGGGACACAGAGCCTGGGGAAAGGGTGGGGGACACGGTCTGGGATTGGGGACGCTATCCGGGGTTGGAGACACAGGACAGCGTTGGAGACACTGTCCTGGGTTAGGGACATGGGACAGTGTTCCGGACACAGGACAGGGTTGGGGATGCTGGCCAGGGTTGGGAACAGGGCCTGTGACCCCGCTTGTCCCCACAGACATCGACGAATGTGCCAAGGGTGACGTGTGCGGGGACGGCGGCACCTGCACCAATGTCCCCGGGCACTACAAGTGCGAGTGTCATCCAGGGTACCGGCGCAAGGGCTCCCGGCCCCCCCTCTGCGAAGGTGACACTGGGGGGTAACAGGCATGGGGTGTGAGGGGGGGGACACTGGGTGGGGACACAGGGACACCAAGGACAGGGTCAGGAGACCCTATGGGCCCCCAGTACAGGATGCTGTGGGGTCCCCCCATCCCCTGATGCCCCCATGTACCCTCTGTGTCCCTGTGTCCCCTGATGCCCCCCATGTCCCTCCCTGTCCCCCTCCCAGATATCAACGAGTGCCTGGATGTGGGGACGTGCCCCGAGGCCAAGTGTGAGAACCAGCCTGGGGGGTTCGTGTGCACCCCCTGCCCCCCCGGTTTCCGTGGCCTCAATGGCGCCTGCCTCGGTCAGCACCCCCTGGGGACCCCCCGGCACTCTCCCAAAACCCCCAAGACCCTGTCCTGGGACCCCCCAGGAACCCTGTGCAAGCCCCTGGCCTCCACAGCCCAAATGGTGTCTGCGTCAGTCACCATCCCTGGGACGCCTGAACTTCCCCAGGAAGCCTGGGATCCCTTAGGACCCCTTTTCCTGGAGACCTCTTTATCCTGAGGACTCCCTCCCCCAGAACCCCACCATAGAGACCCCAATATCCACATCTCCTCCACCCTGGGCCCCCCCTCAAGTCCTCCCCGGGCACCCCATCCCTGACCTCTCCCCTGACCCTGAGCTCCCCGGAACCCCCACCCAGGGCCCCCATCCCTGCTTCCCCCAGGATCCCCTTTGCCTCTCAAAGGACCCCCCTGGCCCCCAAAGCCCCCCACAGGGCAGGGGCTGATGGGGGTCGTGCAGATGTGAACGAGTGCGAGGCAGGAGGGCTCTGCCCCGGGGGTGGCTGTGTCAACACCCCCGGCTCCTACAAGTGCCAGTGCCCCCCTGGGCTGCAGCCGGCGCGGGACCCCCCCCGCTGCCAAGGTACCCCCACATCCGGGGGGGTGCTGGGGGTGCACCCGGTCAAGGACCCTCCCCTGTTGCCAAGGGACCCTCAAATTTGGGGTGGCTGAGTGGGGTTGGTGGGGAGCATATGTGGAGTTTGGGGGTGGGACTTTGTTCTGGGGGGGTGCCTGTGTGTGTGTGCATGGGAATGTCTGGGGTGTCTGGGAGGTGTCCGGGTGGGGGATTGTATAGGGTGGGGGGATCCTTCCTGCACACGGGGGTCCTGTTTCTCCCCTCACCAGACATCGATGAGTGTGAGTTCGCGGCTGCATGTGTGGGCGGTGACTGCGTGAACACAGTGGGGTCTTATCGGTGCCTGTGCCCCTCTGGGTATGCGCTGCTGCACGGCCGCCGCTGCGAGGGTGAGTGCGGAGACCCCCAAGACCCCCCAGCATAGCCCTGAAAACAGCTCCCCCGAACAGCCCCCACAAAACAGTCTCCTCCCAACACAGCCCCTGATACCCCCCCTCCCACACGCCCCCCCATTCTCTCTGGATGCTCGGCCCGTGTGTGTGTGAGGAGACCCCCATCGTGCAAGGGAGGGTTGGGGGAGTTCCTGGGGGAATCTCTTGGGGGTCCCTGGGAGTGTCTGAGGAGGACCCTTGGGGTGCCTCCACTTTGTCGCACAAGCCTTGTGCGAGGTGGGGGAGCCATGGGGGTTCCCTGGGGGTCTCCCTGAGCATTGCATGAGCCCCGTGCCCCCCCTTTCCCCCCAGACATTGACGAGTGTGCACTGGACCCCGGGCTGTGCCCCGCCCCTGGCACCTGCACCAACCTCGAGGGATCGTTCAGCTGCCACTGCCCCGCCGGCTACACCCCTGGCCCTGATGGGCGCCGCTGCCTCCGTGAGAGGGGGGCACGGGAGTCTGGGGGTGCCTCTTGGGGGTCTGGAGGGTCCCTGGGAGGTCAGGGGGGTCTCAGAGGGTCTGAGGGCATTTCTGAGGGGACCCTGGGGTTTTGTGGGGCTCCCTGGGGGTCTAGGGAGTCCCAGGGAGGTCGAATGGGGTCGTTAGGGGGCTCCTGGGGCTGCACAGGAGCTTTTACGGGTCTGAGGTGTCCCTGGGGGTCTGGAGGGGGAGCTGGGGGGGCTGTTCCTGGAGGTCTCAGGCATCCCTGGGAAGTCTCTGGGCATCTTTGGGGTTCGGGAGAGGGGGTCTTTGGGCGGGATCTTTGGGAGGTCCCTGGGGAGTCCCTGAGGTGTGTGTGGGGAGGTGTCTCCGGGAGGACCCTGGGACTCTGAGGAGTCTCTGGGGTCCTCATTGACACCCCTTGCCTCCCCCACCACAGCTCGGGAGCCCCCCGCCCCACGCAAGGAGTGTTACCTGAGCCTGGAGCTCCCCGTGTTCTGTGACGCCGTTTTGGGGACCAACGTCACACGGGGGGAGTGTTGCTGCTCCGTGGGAGCGGGGTGGGGGGACCTGTGCGAGGTGTACCCCTGCCCCCTGCCCTCCTCAGGTACAGGGGGAGCCGGGGAGCGCCCTGGGGGGCCTGGCGGAGGGGCTGGGAGGTCCTGTGCAGGTCCTGTGCAGGGTCCTCAGACAGGAGGGGCCTCTGAGGGTCCTGGGGGACAGTTTAGGGTCTCCAGGGGCAGTCTGGGATCACCAGGGGCAGTTTGGGGGTTCCAGGAGAGGTCTGGACATTCAGGACCCCCCCTCTGGTTTCCCCAGCCGAGTTCATGGAGCTTTGTCCTGATGGAAGAGGCTTCATCCAGGATGACAATGGCCTCGACTACGGAGTCCCAGCACACCGGGGTGAGACATTCCCCAGGACTACCCCCGTGTGCCCCCGTCCCCTGGGGGCATCTCTGTGCCCTGGGGTCCCCCCTGTCCCGAGGGTCCCTGTGTCTCCAGGGTGGTCCCTGTCTCCATGGAGGGAGTCCCTGACCTTGAGCCCCCCGGGTTTCCCTCCCCAGACATCGATGAGTGTGGGCTGTTCGGGGCCGAGATCTGCAAGGGGGGGAAGTGCGTGAACACCCAGCCAGGCTACGAGTGTTACTGCAAGGCTGGGTTTGACTATGACAGCGCCCTGCGGCAGTGCCTGGGTAAGGGGGGCCAGGGGCCATGGGGGGTCTGAGGGGCAAGCAGGGGGTCCCAGAAGGTCCCTGGGGTGTTGGGGAGGTGTGGGGTGTTTGGAGGTCCCTGGGCCTGCTGGGGGTCCCTGCAGTGCCAAGGGTATCCCTGGGAGTCCCTGCAGGTCCCCGGGGTGTTGGGGGATCCCTAGGGGTCCCTGTGCTGCTGAGGGGTCCTCACGAGCCCCCGCCCCACCCCCCAGATGTGGACGAGTGCCTGGACGAGTCGAACTGCGTGGACGGGGCGTGTGAGAACACACGCGGCTCCTTCCGCTGCACCTGCGGGCCGGGAGCGCGGTACCACCCGGGGCTGCGGCGCTGCCTCCCCACCCCTGAGCACGGTGAGACCCTCCCCGAGCGCGGTGAGGCCCCCGGGGGGCCTGGGCTTGGTGGGCGTGCAAGAGGCACATCCGTGTGATCCCCGTGTGCCCCCCCCTGCGACCCCCAGACACCAATGAGTGCTGGTACCCCGGGTGGGTGTTGGAGGTCCTACAGGGAGGTGTTTGGGGGTCCCTGACCTGTGTCCCCCTCCCTGTGCCCGCAGAGCGCCCCCCTGGCCCAGAGCGGCCCCCCCCGGAGCGGCGGGATGTGTGCTGGCAGCGGCGGGGGGATGAGGGGGTCTGTGGGGCGCCCTTCGGGGGGGGGCCCCTCACACTGGACGAGTGCTGCTGCCGGGGGGGGGCCGGCTGGGGCCCCCACTGCCGGCTCTGCCCCCCCCGACCCCCAGGTGACAGGGGGAGGCCTGGGGGAGGGTTGGAGGGGCATGGGGTGGTGTGGGGCGGGCTGTGGGGGGGTCTTGGGAGGGGATTTGGGGGGGTTACAAGGGGGCTCTGTGGTCCCTAGGAGGGATGTGAGGCCTCTGGGGGAGTCGTGGGGGTGACAGGGAGGGGGTCTCTGAGGAGTGCCCTTGGGATTTTGGGGGGGCTCTCTGGGGGGAGCTGGGAGGGATATGGGAGGGCTGGATGGGATGGAGGGGCCTCTGGGGGTGTCTCGGGGATATTTGGGGGAATATAGGGCCTTTAGGGTCCTCTAGGGGGTCCCCATGGGATCTGGAGGTCTCTATGGGATCTGGGGGATCCCCATGGGCTGTGGAGGGGTCCCTATGGGATCTGGGGGTCTCTATGGGATCTGGGAGAGCTGCTGAAGGTCCTGGGGGCAGGGGGTGCTGGGCGGGGGGGACACACGTGGTGATGTGGGGGTGGGAGTTGCTGGGGGGCAGAGGATGATGTGGGGCCCCCCCCAGGCCTGCCCTGCCCCCCCTCACAGAGCGAGAGCAATTCCTTCTGGGACGTGAGCCCCCTTGGCCTGGAGGGGGCCCGCAGAGGTGGGACCCCAAAACCTTCTCCCTCAAACCCTCTGGGACCCCTGACAATCCTGGGACCCCAAAACCCAGACGCCCAACACCCACCTCCCCTGGGGCCCCCAATCCCCTAGGGAGCTGTAAAGCTCCTGGGATCCCACCTTGGGGCCCCAAAGCTCAGCCCTGAGCCCCCCAGGGACCCCTCAGCCCTGGGATTTCCATCCTGGGCACCCCAAACCTTGGCCCTGTGCCCCACAGCTGAAGGTCCTCCACCCCATGGGACCCCAAAACTTGGACCTAGGCACCCCGTAACCAGGTCCCCCCCATCCTGGGCACCCTGGCCCCTGCCACGTCCCCTAAAGCTGGGGTCCTTCTACCCTGGGACCCCCAGCTCCCCCCCTGCCCCCCTCCCCAGGTCCCCCAGCCCCACTGTGCCCCCCTAGGTGATGACAGCTCCGAGGAAGACTCTGCTGAGTGTCCCTGTCCCGGGGGGGTCCCTGGTCGCTGCCTCCGGTCCCCCCGGGGACTCTGTGAGTGCCCCCCTGGCTTCCAGCCAGACCCCACCCGCACCCGCTGCCTTGGTGAGACCTCGATCCTCCCAAAATGGGGACCCCCAAGCCCCCCTTTAACATCCTGAATGCCTGGCGACCCCCAAACCCTGGGGTCCCAGGGTTGGGAGGGGGGGAGGGGGTCAGGACCCCCCCTACTCCAGGGTCCCCACATATTGGGATCCCTGGGTAGAATTTAGGGGTTCCCGATGCCACAGACACGGGTGGGTGCTGGAGCTCTGTGGGGAGGCTGGGGATCCCATGGGGGTGGTTTGGACGTCCTTGAAGCCCGTGTTCACCCCCAGACATAAATGAGTGCTGGGACCCCCAGGGGGGTATTTGGGGGTTCTATGGCAGGGAAAGTGTTGAGTGTCCTGGGACGGTATTTTGGGATCCTGACCTGTGTCTCCCACCGCCCAGACATCGACGAGTGCCGGGACCCCCGGGGGGCCCCCCGCTGCCCCCGCGAGCGCTGCATCAACACGAGCGGCTCCTTCCGCTGTGCCTGCAAAGCCGGGACTGCCCGGGCCCGGCCTGGGGGGCTCTGCCTCCCCCAGCGCCGCTGACCCCCCCATTCCCTAGGACCACTCGGGGGGGCTCTGACTGCCCCAGCGCCGCTGACCCGCCCGGGGCCCCCCGGGATCCCCTCGGCCCCCAATAAAGGACGTGGCGGAACGGCCCCGGCGCCGGTGCTTGGATGGGGCGGGGTGGAGGTGCCGGAGGGAATATGCTGGAATTGCGGGGATTTGGGAGGGCGCTGCGGGGAGATTTGGTTGGGCCCTTGGGAGGATTTGGGGGATACGAAGGGGGTTTGGGGGGAACTGGTGGGAGACTGAGGCACTGGCGGGAGCAGAGAGGGGATTTGGGGAAGAATTGTGGCGATTTGGGGCACTTGGGGAGGTGGTTAGGGGGAGATGGGGGCGCTTGGAGCGGGATTTGGTGAGGACTGAGGGGGAGCTGGGGGCGATTCAGGGCCGTTTGGGATGAAATCGGGGGGATTTGGGGGTGAGATCGGGACGTTTGGGGCTACTCGGGGGGAAATCGGGGGCGGGGCCCGCGAGACCCTACCATAGGCCGCGCCCACCCGGCAGTCCCCGCCCCCCGCACAGACCTCCCCCAAATCCTAGTCCCGCCCACTGCG
>NW_020956724.1:29646-30871 GCF_003031625.1 Empidonax traillii | reverse complement strand
CCCCGCTCTCCCATACCCGCTCTGGGCCTCAAGCTCTGGAGGAGATGCTGTGACCTCTCGAACCCCCTGGAACCCCCTCTGATCCCTACATTCCTCCCTACGGTGCTGAAGCTGTGGCAGAAGGTTCTGTCCCACCGTGGTGTGGTTGAGCCCTTGAACCCTGTGGCACCCCAAACTGCCCTGTGACACCCCATAAACCCCCATTCCCCCTCCAGGTCCCAGGATGGGGCTAAAGCCGTGGCAGAAGGCGCTGTTCCCGCTCCGCTCCGTGTCCGCTGTGGTCCGGCTGTTCGAGGCTGAACTGCACCAGCCTGAGCCCGACCTGGTGCTGCTGTCGCTGGTCCTGGGCTTCGTTGAGCACTTCCTGGCTGTGAACCGCGTCCTACCCACCAATGTCCCTGGGGTCACCTTTGAGTCCCGCCCAGGGCCGGACCCCCAGACCCGCCTGTACTTCCCGGTAGCCGAGCTGTCCATCGTGGCTGCGCTCTACGCCCGGTTCACAGCCCAGATCCGGGGGGCCGTGGACCTGTCCCTGTACCCCCGTCCTGATGGCTGCTCCTCTCGGGAGCTTGTGCGCAAGGTGTCCGATGTCATCTGGAACAGCCTCAGCCGCTCCTACTTCAAGGACAGGGCCCACATCCAGTCCCTCTTCAGCTTCATCACTGGTATGGGGGGCTGTGGGGGTGCTGGGGGGGTCACACAGGGTCCTGGGTTGATACCTGGAACAACCTCAGCAACTCCTTCTTCAAGGACCCCACACACATCCAGTCCCTCTTCAGCTTCATCACCGGTGAGGGGAGCTGGGGGATCCCTGAGCCTCCCTGTGCCCCCTCCAGGGTTGAAGCTGGGCAGCTCCCCGGGCCATGGCTGGGGCCTTCCAGGTGTGGAGGGGCTCTCTGTGGGTGTCCCAGCCCCCCTGAGCCCCTGTGTTCCCCCAGGAACGAAGCTGGACAGCTCGGGGGTGGCCTTTGCCGTGGTTGGGGCCTGCCAGGTGCTGGGGCTGCCAGACGTGCACCTGGCACTGAGCGAGGACCACGCCTGGGTGGCCTTCGGGGCCGGAGGGGCCCAGACCGCCGAGGTCACCTGGCACGGGAAGGGCAACGAGGACAGGAGGGGACAGCCGGTGCAAGCCGGGGTGGCAGAGAGGGTATGGGGGGGCACGGAGAGGGAGGGGACACACAGGGGGGTCCTGGGGAGGGAGGGGACACATGGGGGGCTGAGAGGG
>NW_020956724.1:19846-29556 GCF_003031625.1 Empidonax traillii | reverse complement strand
TGGGGAGGGAGGGGACACATGGGGGGCTGAGAGGGTACAGGGGGCCATAGGGAGGGAGGGGACACATCGGGGGGGCTGAGAGGGTATGGGGCACAGGAAGGGAGGAACAGGGAACAGGGGTATAAGGACAGGAACTGGGGTGATCCACGGGGACAGAGGAGACCCAGGGGGTGGACAGGGGAGTCTCCAGGGCAGGTGGGGATGCTGAAGAGCTCTGGGGACAGATGGTGCCCCCAGCACAGGGGTGGGGGAGGATGGTGTGTGGGGAGGAGGTGGATGTGTCCTTGTGTCCCTCATGTCACTTGTGTCACTGTACCCTCCCATCTCCCCCAGAGCTGGCTGTACCTGAAGGGTTCATACCTGCGCTGCACAAGACACATGGAGGTGGCGTTTATGGTCTGTGCCATCAACCCGTCCATTGATGGCCACACCGACAGCCTGGAGCTGCTGCAGCTGCAGCAGGTGGGGGCACAGGGACAGCCTGGAGCTGCTGCAGCGGGTGTGGGGCAGGTGTGAGGCATCTCTGGGGCAGGTGTCCCCCCTCACATCTCCCTCTCCTCTGCAGCGCCTGCTCTGGCTGCTTTATGACATGGGGCACCTGGACAGGTGAGAGGGACTCCTGACCCGCCTTGGGGCTGCCCCCCAACCTGCCATGGGGCCACCCCAACCTGCTGTGGGGCTGGCCCCCACCTTCCCTACAGGTACCCCATGGCCCTGGGGAACCTGGCAGACCTGGAGGAGCTGGAGCCGACCCCGGGCAGACCTGACCCTCTCACTCTGTACCACCAGGTGAGCCAGGGTGGGGGGTTCTGTGGAGCTCAGGAGTGAGCCCAGGTGGGCACTGACCTCCCCCCTGTCACCCTCAGGGCATCCAGTCTGCCCGTACCCACTACAACAACGAGCACATCTACCCCTACCTGTATCTGGCCGGGTTCCACTGCCGCAACAAGAACGTCAAGGAGGCCCTGCAGGCCTGGGCTGACACAGCCACCGTCATCCAGGAGTGAGCAGGGGGCTGGGGGGTCCTTGGGGGGACCCCTGAGGGTCCAACTCTCACCATGGGCTGGGCCAGGGGCCCTCCCTCCTCCTGTGAGGCTTGGAGGAGTGGGGTCAGGGCAGGGGGGCTCTTGGGGGTCCATATTTCCCTATGGCTGTGGATGTCCTGGGCCCCCCACAGGCACCTCCAGGGGCGAAGGCAGGGAAGGTGGGGGGCCCTGCCCAGGGCCTGGCTCTCTGGGTTCCCCCCCGCCTCTGCAGGCTCTGTGACACTTTTAAGGGTCCCCAGCCCTGCCCATGGCTGTGGGGCAGCCCCCCAAATCCTGTGTGCCCCCCACCACGGGGCAGTCCCCCCAAACTCCCCTGCGCCCCCCCAGCTACAACTACTGCCGAGAGGACGAGGAGATCTACAAGGAATTCTTCGACGTGGCCAATGATGTCATCCCCAACCTGCTCAAGGAGGCGGCGGCCGAGCCCCCCCCAGGGGCTGAGGTGGGTTTGGGGGGACCGTGGGTAAGGCGGGGGGGCCTTGGGGGAGCCCTGCCCAGGGTGGGTGTCCCTGCTTTGTTTGGGAGGATGGGGGTACATGGGGTACATGGACTTGGGGGCCCAGGCGTTACTGCACATCTGGGGGAGCTGAATTTGTGGGTCCCTGTGGGGGTGTCCCTGATGTGCCACGCTTTGTGGTGCCAAGGCAGGGGTGCCCCTGTCCCTGTTTGTGGGGTCCTCCCTCCTCGGGGGTCCCCCCTGACTCTGGGCTCTGCAGGGGAGCCCCGGGGGGCTCCCGGCGCTGCAGGACCCCGAGTGCTTCGCTCACCTGCTGCGGTTCTACGACGGGATCTGCCGGTGGGAGGAGGGGAGCCCCACCCCGGTGCTGCACGTGGGCTGGGCCACCTTCCTTGTCCAGTCCCTTGGCCGCTTCGATGGCCAGGTAAGGGCTTTGGGGGTCCCAGGGGACTTGGGCAGTCCTGGGGGGACACTGGGAGGTCCAGGGGGCAGGAACGCACCACCCATTGGGTTGGGCCACCTTCCTCGTTCAGTTCCTCAGCCACTTCGATGGCCAGGTGAGGGCTTTGGGGGGGTCCCAAGGGTGGTTTGGGGTCTGGGCTTCCCCATGTCCTCCTTGGGGTCTCCAGTTACCTCTGGGGGGTCTCCAGGGCCCCCCCGATGACCTTCAGGGTCCCCTGAGCCTCAATCTGTCCCCCCAGTGACCCCTCTGTGTGTGTCCCCCAATGACCCCCATCCACCCCCTGCGCCGTCTCAGGTGCGGCAGCAGGTGACGCTGCTGTCGGAGGACCCGGCCCCCCCCGAGGCGGAGCTGGGGGGCCCCGAGGACCCCCGGGACTGTCGGCGCCGTGGCCCCCGCCGCGAGTCCAAGCCCGAGGAGCCGCCAACCCCCAAGAAAGGCGGGGAGCGCCGGCCACCCCCCCGTGCCCCCCGGCCCGAGGAGACGCCAGCTGTCCCCCCTGTGGCCCCGCTGGCCCCTGCGCCCCCTGGGCCGCCCCCTGCACCCCCCCCGGGGCCGGTGCTGCGCTTCCGCTCGCAGAAGATGCGCGGGATGAAGGAGCTGCTGCGCGCGGCCAAAGTGAACTCAAGCGCCATCAAACTGCAGCTCACGGCGCAGTCCCAGGTGCAGCCGCGCCGCCCACGTGCCCCTCCCGGTGCCTACCCCCTTCCCTTCCTCAAGAGACCCCGCAAGGGCTCCTAGGGGACCCCGAAATCCCAGCGGGGGAACCCAAAAGCCTGCCCCTGACACGCACCCCCTGCCCTTCCTCAGGAGACCCTGCCAAGGATTGTAGGGGGCCCCAAAATCTGGGAGGGGGACCCAAAAACCCAGTCCCAAATTACCCCACTGTGCCCATCCCTGAGACCCCAAGTCCTGTCCATTCCCCCCTTCCCTTCCTCAGGACACCACAAAAGGGCTTGTAGGGGACCCCCAAATCCCAAAAAACGCAGCCCCAAAACTCAGGGGGAACCCCCAAAACCTGCCCCTGGCACCCCCCTGTCCTTCCTCAAGACACCCCAAAAAAGGGCTGAGAATCCCCTGAAGTGCAGGGGGGGCACCCCCAAACCTATCCCCTGTCCCTCCTTGAGCTCCTAAAAGGGCCATGAGCCCCGCCAAGACCCCAAAGGGGGCAGGGACCCTGTGCCTTCTCTCCTGAGCCTCCCGAAAAACAAAGCCGGGGACTTTGGGGTTGGGATGGGCTGGAGGTGGAAGGGGAAGCAGGGGGGGACTGGTGGGGGGTTGGGGTCAGTGGGAACTCCCCGGCTGGGCCGGGGTGAAGGTTTTGGGGTCTGGGGGAGTCAAAGGTCTTGCCCCTCCTGAGGAGCCCTCTGGGGGTCTGAGCCCCCTGAAATGGCAACGGGGGAGTTTGCGATGCAGTGAGAACAAAAGGGCAGTTTTGGGGGGTTGTGGGCCCCCCTTGGATCGACTGGAGGTGGGGAGGTTTGGGGTGTGGGGGGGCTCGGGGGGCTTTGGGGAGCTTTGGGTGCGAGCAGGGGGGGCTCGGGCAGAGCATTTGGGGAGTCAGAGCTCAACTTGAAGCATTTGGGACCCCCCGCAGCCTTTGAGGTGTCCCAGATTTTGGGGAGAGGTGGGAGGTTAGAACCGAGGGGGGTCCGAGACTTCTTATGGGGGGGGGGGGCGTGTCCCCCCAAACAATAAACTGTGTCTGTTTGTACCGAGCGCGTCGTTCTTTGGGGGGCAGAGCCCCCGCTCGGGACCGGCGCGGTTTGGGGGCGGCGTCCACGACACCCGCGCGGGCAGAGCGAGTTCTCGGCGGAACCCCCGCCTCCCACCGCTGCCTACGCCAATCATCATGCGCCTTCCCTGAGCGACAGGGGGAGCAGCAAATCAGATGCGCCCAGCCTATCGCCCAGTGAGGGCGCAGGCAGGTCCGCACGTCACAGCTGCCCGGCACGGGGTCTCCCAGACCCCCACCCGGGGGCGCGGGGCGGAGCTGCGAGCAGCCAATGGCGACGGAGTTTTCGAGTTTGGCCCTGCTCTCCGCCGCGCCGCCCAATCGGCGCTCGCCCCGCGCCCTCCCCATCCCTCGGGCTCCTTTTGAGTGACGTCCCTGTTGGCCATTCCCCGCCACCGCCGCTCGAGAGCCGGTCCCCGCCCTTTCTCCCTTCTGCCAGCCAATCCTCGCGCGGGCCGCGCTGACGGACAGCGCCATTGGCCAACCTCCGTGCGCGCTGCCCTTAAGCGACGCGCAGCTCGTCCAATCAGCGTTGCGCGTGTGGCGCGGCGGCGTGGAAGGTTCGCGAAGGCCGCGCGGGGGCCGCTCTATGGCGACCGGGGCGAGCGCGGCCCAGCCCGGCCCAGCTCCCGGCCCCACCGCGCCTCGCGCCCCAATGGCCGCCGCCGCCTTCCCCTTCGCGGCGCTGCCGCCGCCGCCGCCTCCGCCACCACCGCCGCCGCCGCCCCCGCAGCCTCAGCCGCCGGCGCAGCCGCCGCCGCCACCGCCGCCGCCTGCCCAGGCCCCTGGGGGCCCCGCGGCCCCGCAGCCCGCGGGCGGGCCCGCGGCCCCGCAGCCGCCGCCCGCCGCCGCCTACGGCCAGTTCCGTTTCCCGTCGCCGCCGCCGGGCCATGACCCGCCCGCGGCCCCCGCGGGGGCCCCGCCGTCCGCCCCCGCCGCCCCTCCCCAGCCCGCGGGGGCCCCGCAGCCGCCGCGGCCCGAGGAGGGTGCGGGGGGCGCGGGAGCCGGGCCGGGAGATGCAGGAGGGCGGGCGGGAGCCGCGCACAAGCCCCGGAGGGCAGGTACGGCCTGGGAGGGGGGGCCGGGTGTGGGTGAGGATCGGGGGGGCATGCGACCCCCGGGGAGAAGCGCATTCGGGGGTAGGCGTCGGGGTCGTTCCCGGACTGTAATCCCCCTGCTCTGGGGATTCCCGGTCTTTACTCCGTCTCTGAGGGGGTCCCTGGGCTGTAACCCCCCTGGTTTGGGGGTCCCCGGGCTTTAACTCCCCCAGTCTGTAAACTCTCCCGGTTTCAGAGTCCCCGGGCTTTGATCTCTCCGTTTTGGGGGGGATCTCCGGGCTGTAACGCCCCCCGTTCGGGGGAGTCCCGTTGCTTCCGCCCCCCATCGCTCCCCCCGCGGCCGCGACACGTGTTGTGACACGCGCGGCCAAGATGGAGCCCAGTGGGGGCAGGAGGGAGAGGGGGCAACCTTTGGAACGGGACGCCCAAACACACCGCGATGGAGCGACCTGTCCAAAACATCGCACGGGGACAGAACGACCCCCATAAAACCCTGCCGGGAACGGAGGTTCCTCTTGGTCCCCTCCAGAACGCCCCCCGTGTCCCGCAGATCTCTTCTCAGGGCCAGAGGGACCACTGCGATCTCCCCGTTGTGGGGACGGGGCTACCTCTGAGACCCCCCCAAAACACCCCTTGGGTCCCGCAGATCGCCTCCAGGGACAGAGCAGCACTCCAACACCCCTGCCCCCAGGGACAGAGAGACCCCCCCACCCCTCCCGTTGTCCTCCTCTCGTTCTCGTGGCCACCCGCGTCCCCGGTGCCGGATTTGTCCCCATCCCTTGGTTTCCCCCCAGATTTCCCGCGGAAGCGGAAGCGTAGCCGCTGGAACCAGGACTCGCTGGAGCAGAAGACAGTGATCCCGGGGATGCCCACGGTGATCCCGCCCGGGCTGACGCGGGAGCAGGAACGCGCCTACATCGGTAACGGTTTGGGGGGAAAACAGGGTCTTTTGGGGGCACAATCCCTGGATTTGGGGGTTAAAACCCCTCCGGAATTGGGGGTCAGGACACACCCGGGATTTGGGGTCAGAATCCCCCCGGGGTTTAACTCAAAACCCGAGATTTGGGATCACACCCCTCTGCCTAAGCTGCACCCCCATCTCGGTAACGGTTTGGGGGCAGGAACCTGCCAGGGTTTAGGGGCAACCTCCCCCTCGGCATTCGGGGTTAGAATTCCAGGATTTGGGATTAGAACTCCTATACCTGCACGTGGAGTTGAGATCAGAACCCTGAGGATTTGGGGTCCGAATCCCCAAGGGTTTGGGGTCAGAACTCCCTGATTGGGGCTGGGGGCAATGGGAGGGCACAGCCCCCAGTGTCCCCCACAAGTCACTTTTGTGTGTCTCGAAGAGCCACCAGCCTTGGTGAAAATTTGGGAGTTTGGGCCCAAATTGGGCCTTGGGGGACAGTGACACCGTGTGACCCACTGGGCCCCCCCTCAAATTCCTCCCCAGTTACCAACAGAAGCGACCTCTGGGGGGTGGGGACTGAAACCTGCAGTTTTAGATAACAACATGGAGTTCTAGGCAATGTGTCATCTTAATGCAATAATCTCTTTATTTTGGTTAACAATGTTTAGTTTTTGATAGTAATGTGCTGTTTAGATGTCATGTCTGTTTTAAGGTGACTGTTCTTTTTGTAACATGTACTTCTCATGCAATGAGGTGTTTTAGATAATGTCTGTTTAATGTAATTTCCTGTTCTAGGTAACAGCAGTTGCTTTTTTTAGTAGTTTTGTCTTTTGGGCAATGTGGTCCTTTTAGGTAATAATGTCTCATTTTTTAGTGATCTCCTGTTTTAGGTAAAATTGTGATTCATTTAGGTAAAACTGTGGTTTTAGGTAATAACGTTTACCTTTTTTAGTAATAATCTCGCTTTTTAGGTAACTGTGGTATTTTAGGAAATAATGTCTTTTTTTGACTGATAATCTTCTGTTTTAGGTAACAGTGTCTGGTTTTATGATAACAATTTCTAATTTTCCATAATAACGTTAGGAGGCTTGGTAATAATGTGCTCTTTTTGGGTAATAATGTGAATTTTTTGGTAATATGATTTTTCTTGGTAATAACCTGCTTTTTTTTGGTAATTATGTGCTTTTTTGGGGGAATAATGTGCTTTTTGGGTAATAACTTGCTGTTATTCATAAGAAGGCCTATTTTTCTGTTAATAATGTCAATTTTAGGTGATAACCCCTGGTTTTTTCTCACCATAACATTTGGTTTTAGGGCAGTAATGCCTGTTTTTGGTGCCACGGAGCCGGTGTAGGTAGAAAGTGGAGTTTTAGCCCTGCCGAGCTGGGCTGGGGCAGGATGTGGGGGAGGAATGTTGTTTTGGGGAGAAATGTGGGTGTTTTGTAACTGTGTCTCTCTCACCTCTCCGGGACCGGGTTCCTTCCAGTGCAACTGCAGATCGAAGACCTGACCCGCAAACTGCGCACGGGAGACCTGGGCATCCCCCCTAACCCCGAGGACAGGTCGGGACCTCCCCCCCCTGCCCCCCCGGGCACCCCCGGGACACCTGAGACCCCCCCGCGCCCCCCCTCTTTCCCCCCCCCGAGACCTGGGCACCTCCCCAGTGACCCCCCGGGCCCCCCGTGAGCTGCAAACTGTGCACAGGAGACCCGGGCACCCCAAACCCCGAGGGCAGGTTGGGACCTCCCCCCGCTGCCCCCCCTGTTTTGGGGCTCTTCCCCCAGATTTGGGGTGCTACTCTCTACCCCACGCTGATCCAGGGATCCCCCCACTCTGGGGCCCTTCCCCCGGCTTTGGGGTGTTCTCTGTGCCCCACTGACCCCGACCTGGCTCTTGTTAGCAGTGGATTAACAACCCACGGTGGCGGATTAATGAGCTCTGGTGGCTGAACAAGGCCCTGGCTCCTCAGCCCCCACCCCGACCCCCTTTCACCCCCTTTTACCCCCCCCTTTCCCCTCTTTTTCTCCAATTGGGCTTTGGTGGGGGCAGAGCTGCCATCACCCCCCCAGATGGGCCAAATTCCAGCCCCCCCACCCTCCTTCACCTTTTCCACCTGTTTTGGCCCCATTTTTCTGTGGAAGGCCAGGGTGGAGGGCCCTTCAACACACAGGGGTCCCTCAGCCCTAAGGGGATCCCTAGTCTGAGGGGGTCCCCAACTCTGGGGGGGTCTCTGTGTCCTCAGGGATCCCTCACCTTATGGGGGTCCCTCCACCCCATGGGGTCTCTAGTTCTTTGGGGGTCCCTCGCCCTACCGGGGTTCCCAATCCTGGGGGGGTCCCTGTGTCCTCAGGGATCCCTCACCTCACAGGGGTCCCTCCCCCTGTGGGGGTCCCTCGCCCCGTGGTGGCCGGGGGGGCCCTCCTGGGTCCTGGCATGGGGGGGACACCCTCCGGCCCCCCAGGTTTTGGAGGTCACCCCGCACCCCCAGGTTTTGGGGGTGTCCCAGGTTTGGGGGCGCAGGCCCCGCGCTAACCCAGCCTTGCTCCTGCAGCGCCCGGGCCGAGGCCGCTCCGCGCTGCGGCGTCGTTAGCGCTGGTGGGGGGGAATTAATTAATGAATTAACGATTAATCACGAGCGGGGACAGTGACGTCGAAGTTCCACCGAGGACCCGGCTGCTGCCAACCCCGAAAAGTCGCTTTTTCCCCCAAAACGGGGGCAGGTTCGACTGTCGCCCGCGCCGGCTGTTTTTGGAGGATCCGCCTTAATCTCTTCCCTTCTTGCAGCCGCTGCCAAAATTCGCTATTTTGGGGGGAGGGGAGCCAAGGGCCGATTTAACTAAACCCGAGCGATTCTGACTCTTTTTTTTCCTTCCTCGCTGATAATTCTGATTTTTAATCATAATCTGATTTTCTCACCCTGACACGGCTCAGCTCAAGCGACCTTGACTCTTCCCTGCAGGGCTGCCAAAGCCGCGTGGCCCCCCCAGACAGGGACCTTTTCCTCCTTGAAACTGGGGAAATGGGCAAAGCTGGGGAGAAACGGGCAAAAATGACAAAACCAGGGAGAAATGGACAGCCAGGGAGAAAGGGGCCAAACCCCAACCAAGCGAGGCAAAATGGGCCCAAACGGGAGAGAAACAGGCAAAGAGGGGCAAGAGCGGCTGATTTTGGTGGGGGGATTCTTCTGGCCTTTAGTGGGCACTATTTAATGCTCCCCTCCCAATTAAGCCCCTCCTGGGGGTGGGAGGGGGCAGCCCCCACCCCGGGTTGTTGCAGAGGGGGGCATTGTGGGGGTTGTGGTGGTTTGGGGGGGTCGGGGATACAGCCCCCTCACCCTGGAGGGGTGCTGGCCCTGGTGACACCCTCCGCCCCCCCAGGTCCCCCTCCCCAGGACCCATTGACAACAGGGAGGGCAGGGAAGGGCCCCCACACCTGGGGGGCTGGGGAGGCTCTGGGTGGGATCTGTGGGCACAGCCCCCTCTGGGGGGGTGTTAGAGCACCCTGGTGACCCCCTCATCCCCCTGGGCAGGTCCCCCTCCCCGGAACCCATCTACAACAGCGAGGGGAAGCGCCTGAACACGCGTGAGTTCCGCACGCGCAAGAAGCTGGAAGAGGAGCGGCACAACCTCATCACTGAGATGGTGGCCCTGAACCCCGACTTCAAACCCCCGGCTGACTACAAGTGAGAGGGGGGCTCCCCCACCCCGATTTGGGGCTGATTCTGTGTGGTTTGGGTCTCACCTAAGAGGCTGACCCTCCCCCGCCTTTTACCCCCCCAGGCCGCCGGCAACGCGGGTGAGCGACAAGGTGATGATCCCGCAGGACGAGTACCCCGAGATCAACTTCGTGGGGCTCCTCATTGGGCCCAGGTGGGCACCCCAAAACTCGGGGGTTGAGGGGGGCTGTAGGACTGGAGGGGAATCCCCTGGGCTTCACTCCAGAAATTTGGGGAGCTCCTAATGACACTGGGGTGCTGCTGGGTTCTCATCTTGTCACCTGTGGGGTCCTCATGTGAGTGCCCCTGTGGGTTTGTGGGGTGCGCCC
>NW_020956724.1:16552-18499 GCF_003031625.1 Empidonax traillii | reverse complement strand
CGGTGAAGGAGGGCAAGGTGGGCCGCAAGGACGGGCAGATGCTGCCAGGCGAGGATGAGCCATTGCACGCCCTGGTCACTGCCAACACCATGGAGAACGTCAAGAAGGCTGTGGAGCAGGTCCGTGGGTGTCCTAGGAGGGCTGGGGGGCAGCCCCTGGCAGTCCAGACTCCCCCCCTGACACCCACTGTGCCCCCCAGATCCGGAACATCCTGAAGCAGGGTATCGAGACACCCGAGGACCAGAACGACCTGCGCAAGATGCAGCTGCGCGAGCTGGCGCGGCTCAACGGGACCCTGCGGGAGGATGACAACAGGTCAGGGGGGCCCCACACCCCCAGTTCACCACAAATAACCCCCCAAGCCCCCAGATAACCCCCCTGTCCCCTGCAGGATTCTGCGGCCATGGCAGAGCACTGAGACCCGCAGCATCACCAACACCACCGTGTGCACCAAGTGTGGCGGCGCTGGACACATCGCCTCTGACTGCAAGTTTGCCAGGTGACTCCAAAATAAACCACCAGATTTCCCTAAGATCCCCCCAAACCCTGCTGAGACCCCAGAAAACCACCAAACCCCCCCTGAGATTGCCTTAAACCCTTTGAGATCTTCTATGGCTCACCTGAAATCCCCCCAGCCACCTGAATTCTCTGCAAGTGCTCCCTAAATCTCCTGAGATCCACCCTCAAACCCTCTGGGATTCTGCCGACCCCTGAAACCTGCCTGAGATACTCCTAACCTCCCCAAGATCCTCCCCAAGATCCTCCTCAAAATCCTGTGGGATGCCCCTGAGGTCTCCCCAAAGCCAGAGGTGTTTGGAGTGCAGCACCCCAGTCTCACTGTCCCCATTGCAGGCCCGGGGACCCGCAGTCGGCGCAGGACAAGGCACGCATGGACAAGGAGTACCTGTCGCTCATGGCCGAGCTGGGCGAGGCCCCCGTGTCCGTCAGCTCCAACGCCGCTCACAACAACAGCCCCTTGTCCAGCAGCCACCGTGCTGCCAGCCAGGCTGGGGGGCAGCCCCCACCGGTGAGTAACCCCCCTTAAATCCCAAACCTGCCCCCGAACCCACCCAGCATCCCCTTGTCCAGCAGCCTCTGCGCCACCAGGCAGGCTGGGGGGCAACCTCCCCTGGTGAGTGACCCCCTGATCCCCCGATCCCTTCTCCCCACAGAGCCACTCCCCGCAATGAGCTCTGTCCCTTTGGAGCCCCCCCTGACCCTTGTGACTCCCCATTTCCCCCCCCCTAGAGCCAGCCTCCTGGATGAGCTCCATCACCTCAGAGCCCCCCAAAGTCCCTGAACTGTCAGACCGCCAGACTCCTGTGATTCCCCCAGACCTCATGTGATCCCCCATTTTCCCACAGAGCCGCCCCCCCTGGATGAGCTCAGCGCCTTCGGAGAACCGCCCGTACCATGGGCTGCACGGGGGGCCAGGGGGGCCAGGGGGCCCCCACAGCTTCCCTCACCCCATGGCCAGCATGGGAGGGGGCCATGGGGGGCACCCGCTACAGCACACCCCAAATGGGCCTCCCCCCTGGATGCAGCCCCACCACCCCCCCATGGGGGGGGGTCCCCACCCCCCGGGGCACCCCGGCCCCCACCACATGGGTACGGACGATCCTGGCTGGAGGGCTTGGGGGCTGGGTGGTCAAATGGGAGGAGGAGGATGGAGAAGGTTTTTTGGGGGTGAAAAGGGGGGGTTTGGCACCCCCCCCAGTGGCACAGTGGCTCCCCTAGGGTGGGGAACTGGAAAGTTCTTGAAGGGAGGGTGAGAATTTGGGAGGGGCTGAGGGATTTGGGGGGAGATTTTGGGAGGGGGGCTTGGGGGGATTTTAGGGGTGAGGGAGTTTGGACACTCCCTCAGATGTGGGGTTTGTTCATCTTCAACCTGGGAAGGTTTTGGAGATGGCAGAGGATTTTTTGGGGGGCCGGGGGGGATTTGGGGGT
>NW_020956724.1:0-10431 GCF_003031625.1 Empidonax traillii | reverse complement strand
GCTGACTGCCCCAATGACCCCCAATGACTCCTGAACCCCCTGTCTCCCCCAGCCTGTTTCCTGGACTCCATGGCCACCCTGGGACTCGCTGCCTATGGATACGGGATCCGCTACGAGTTCGGGATCTTCAACCAGCGAATTGCGGGGGGGTGGCAGGTGCGGGGGGGCCGTGGGGGACTGGGGGAGGCTACAGGGCTTTGAGCGTCCTGGTGAGTTCCTGGAGGCTGTTGAGGTGCATGTCTCAGGGGTTTTGGTGTCCCCCCAGGTGGAGGAGGGGCCAATGACCAGGGGTTTGGGGGTCCCTGGTAGGTCCCGGGGGAGGGGTTGGGGGTCTCAGGGGTTTTGGTGTCCCCTCAGGTGGAGGAAGCCGACGATTGGCTGCGCTACGGGAACCCCTGGGAGAAGGCACGTCCTGAGTACACGATCCCAGTGAGGTTCTACGGGAGGGTGGAGCATGGCCCGGGCGGGGCCAGGTGGTTGGACACACAGGTGAGGGGCACAGGTGTGCTAAAGGTGTGATACAGGTGTGTGAATGGAGGGGAGCATGGCCCGCATGGGGTCAGGGGGCTGTACATGCAGGTGAGGGGCAGAGGTGTGCAGAAGTGTGACACGTGTGACACAAGTGTGGCACAGGTATGCACAGCTGTAATACAGGTGCGATGCAGGGGTATCACAGGTGTGTACAGGTGTGGTACAGGTGTGTGTGTGAGGGGGAGCACAGGCCAGGCAGGGGGGCAGGATGGTGCTGTGCTGCAGCTCAGAGGAGTACCCTGTTTCAGGGGGGCTGTGTGTGTTCTGGGGGGTCTGTCTGTGTTTGGGGGGGTTGTGTGTGTTTGGGGGGCCCTGGCATACTGGTCTGTCACACAGGTGGTGCTGGCCGTGCCCTATGACACCCCCGTGCCCGGGTACCGCAACAACACAGTGAACACTCTGCGTCTCTGGTCGGCCCGAGCTCCCAATGACTTCAACCTCAAGGACTGTGAGTGCCCCAGAACAGCCCAAGCCCACCACCTGGAACCCCAAACACCCATACTGACTGCCCCCAGGCCCCCACGAGGACCCCAGGGCTACCTCTGAGGGTCTCCCTGCACTCCAAATGCTTCCCAAAATCTTCCAGGGCACTGATGTACCCCCAATACACCCTGATTGTCCCCCACCGCCCTTGTCCCCCTCCCTAAGCCTCACTCAAGCCTCCCTGCTTCTCTCTTCCCCTCTATGTACCCCAAAAGCCCCTCTTAGGGCAGTGATGCCCCCCCAACTCCCCCTGGAGTTCCCCTCCTTCAACCTCCCCCAGGGACCCCCTCCCTGCATCCTGAAATGTTCGCCAGACCCCCAAAAGTCCCCTCCAGGGCAGGGATGTACCGTCAAATCCCACCTTGCTCCCCACCAAACCCCCCTGTTCCTAAACCCCTCGGGGGCCCCCAAACCTCGGGCCCCCTCCCCGACCTGCCCTGTCTCTCCAGTCAATGTCGGCGGGTACGTCCAGGCCGTGCTGGACCGAAACCTGGCAGAGAACATCTCCCGTGTGCTGTACCCCAACGACAACGTGAGGGGCTGGGGGGCAGCTGGGGGGGGCCTGGGGGATCCTGGGGGGCTGGAGGGGGGCCTGGGATCCCCAGGGGGGCCGGGAACACCCCCAAACCTGGCAGAGAACATCTGCCCTGTGCTGTACTCCAATGACAATGTGAGGGACTGGGGGGGCATTTAGGGGGTTCCTTGGGGGTCCTGAGGGGTCTGGGGAGTGCTGGGACACCAGCATTTGGGGCACCCCCAAACCTAGTGGAGAACATTTCCTGCATACTGTACCCCAATGATCATGTAAGGGGTTGGGGGAGAAGGCCTTTGGGGGTCCTGGAGGTCCCTATGAGGGGTCTCATGGGGGGGCTACCCCTGTTTTTTCAAGGGCAAGGAGCTGAGGTTGAAGCAGGAGGGATTTGGGGGGCAGTATGAGGGTCTCACGGAGGGGCTATGGGGGGTTATCTCAGTTTTTCGAAGGGAAGGAGCTGAGACTGAAGCAGGAATACTTCGTGGTGGCGGCAACACTTCACGACATCATTCGGCGCTTCAAATCTGCCAAATTCGGGAGCCGTGACCCCGTGAGAACATCCTTCGAAACCTTCCCCGACAAGGTGAACCCCAACCCTTCCCCGATACCTCTGGGACACCCCCAAACCCGCCTGGAGCCCCCTGTGACCCCCCTGTGCCCCCCAGGTCGCGATCCAGCTGAACGACACCCACCCGTCCCTGGCCATCCCGGAGCTGATGCGGATCCTGCTGGATGAGGAGCGGCTGGGCTGGGATGAGGTGGGGGACAGGGGCACCGATGGGGAGGGACATTGGGACCCCATGGTGGGGGGTCCCTGAAGGCTGCAGGTGCTCCAGGCTCTGTGTTCCTCCAGGGAAGGGGGACAGGGGGACCCCAGGAGTGTCCCCAGGTGGGAGGGTGATGGTGTGCGCTGGGGGCTGTGGGGTGCTGTGGGGGGCTGTGGGTCCCCCCGTGCCCCCACCATGTCCCCCCAGGCCCAGGATGTCACAGTTCTCATCTACACAAACCGCATGGTGCTGCCTGAGGCTCTGGAGTGGGGCCGTGGCTGAGGGGCCGTGGGGAACCATGGGGCAGGTTTTGGGGGGCTGTGAGTCACTGTGGGTCCCCCCAGGCCTGGAACATCACGGTTCGTACCTGTGCCTACACCAACCACACGGTGCTGCCCGAGGCCCTGGAGCGGTGGCCGATCCACCTCCTGGAGTCGCTGCTGCCGCGGCACCTGCAGCTCATCTACGAGATCAACCAGCGCTTCCTCGACGTGCGTGGGGGGCAATGGGGGGCTTGGGGGGTGAGGGGGTGGGGGCACTCGGGTCTGGGGGCACCTGGGCCCTTGAAGGGGAACCAGGGGGCCTCAAACCCCTGGGCTCTTGTGGAGTAGATGGGGCACAGGTGGGGCCAGACCCCTGGGCCCTTGGGGAGCACCTGGGAGACACTTGAGGGGCAGTTGAGGGACAGTGGGGAGCAAGGGGGTGCCTCGGTAGCTGAGGTGTCCCTGGGGCAGCAGTGGGGGGAACCTGGGGACAGTGGGGCCAGTTGGGGCAGATGGGACCAGTTGGGGGTCCCAACCCCCTGTGCCCACCCTCCCATTGTGTCTACATCGCATTCCCCTGGAACAGTTGAGTCTCTGGGTTGGGCAGAGGGGGTAGTGAGGGCAGTGGGTGCAGTGGGGGACGTGGTGCCCCCTCCCAATGCCCTGTGCCCCTCTTTTTTTACCCAGCGTGTCTATGCCATGTTCCCCGGGGACCACGACCGCCTGCGCCGGATGTCGCTGGTGGAGGAAGGTGCCGTCAAACGCATCAACATGGCCCATCTGTGCATCGTGGGGTCTCATGCTGTCAACGGCGTTGCTGCCATCCACTCCCAGATCCTCAAGGACAGCGTGTAGGGGCCCCCCCGGCACTCCAAAATCCCCCACAGCCCCTTGACTTCCCCCTTGCCCCTCACAGCCCCCACTTCTGACTGTCCCACCATCAACTCCGCTACCTGCATCCACTCCCAGGTTCCCAAGGACGTTGTGCACAGACCCCCAGCCCCTAAATCCCCCTCGGCCCCTCACAGTCCCCCCATCTCACCCCCAGCCCCCCACATCCCTGTGCAACCCTCCCATCTCGCTGTGCCTCTTGGCCTTTTCCTGTTGTTGTTCCTTGTTCATCCTCCTCCCTGTCCCCATCCCTGGGGGTCCCTGGGGGGCCCTGTGACTCTCTGGATCTCCCTATGGGTCCCTGTGGGTTTCTGTGATTCTCTGGATCCCCCTGAGGATCCCTGGGGGTCCCTGCTGTGACCCCCCACCCCACACGCTGCCCTCCACCCAGGTTCAAGGATTTCTACCAGCTGGAGCCCCAGAAGTTCCAGAACAAGACAAATGGGATCACCCCGAGGCGCTGGCTGGTGCTGTGCAACCCCGGCCTGGCCGAGGTCATCGCACAGGTGAGGGCTCACCTGGGCTCCATGGGACCACTTGGGACCACCCAGGCTCACCTGGCCTCACCTGGGCTCACCAGGGGGTCCTCTCCTTTCCCAGCGCATTGGGGAGGATTTCGTGTCCGACCTGGACCAGCTCCAGCGGCTCCGGGACTTCGTGGACGATGAGAGTTTCATCCGTGACGTGGCCAAAGTCAAGCAGGTAAGGGGGGATGGGGGCTTGGAGGAAATTTTGGGGTCCCCATGGGTTTAGGGGGTGCTGGGGGGTTCCATGAGGGTCCCAGCAACCCCTCCCCATTCCAGGAGAACAAGATGAAGTTCATGGTGTACCTGGAGAAGGTGTAGGGGGTGTGGGTGAACTGGCCCTGGGGGAGCTGTGTCAGGCTGTGGGGGCTGTGGGGTCCTGGCACCCCCAACCCCCTCAGTCATCCCCCCCTGCAGGAGAACAAGGTGAAGTTCGCAGCCTACCTAGAGAAGATGTCGGGAGTGCGGGTGAACCCCGCCTCGCTCTTTGATGTTCAGGTGAAGCGGATCCACGAGTACAAGAGGCAGCTGCTCAACTGCCTCCACATTATCACCCTCTACAACCGTGAGTGGGGACCCCCGGGGACCCCCAAACCTAGCCAGTACTGCCCCCCAAACACCCTGAACCCCCGTGGGACTCCCCACCCAGAGACAGCCCCTTGGGACACCCCAGACACCCCAACAGGGACCCCAAATGCCTCCACATCATCATCCTCTACAACCATTATTGGGGACACCTGGGCACTCCCAAATCTCCCTGGGACCCTCCCACACCGAGACAACCCCCCAGAGACCCCCGAAAACCACCCAGTGGGACCCAGCCCCTGGCAGCCCCTGGCAGCCCCCTGGAACCCCCCAGCCAACCACGACATCACCCCCTACAGTCATGAGTCCCCACCCAAAATGGGCGGGACTCTCCCCAAGGACAGTGAGAACCCGCCTGGGGGCCCCAGTGTCCACTCCCTCCCCGATCTGGGGGCTCTTCCCTGATTTGTGGCCCCCCCATTTTGGGATCCCCTCCCATTTCAGGGATCAAGAAGGACCCCGGGAAACCCTTCGTGCCCCGAACCATCATGATTGGGGGCAAGGTGAGGGAAGAGCCTGGGGAGTTTGAGTGGTTTTGGGAGGGGCCTAGGGGGGTTCAGGGGGATTTTGGGGACTCCTGGGGGCAGTTGGGGGGCTGGGGGTGCTCAGAGGGGTCCTGTGGGAATTTGGGGAGCTTCAGGGGGGCTCTCTGGGGGCTTGGGAGGGTCCTGGTGCATGTGAGGGGTCTCTGGGGGCTGGGGGGGGTCTCTGGGGGTCCCATCGAGTTTTGGGGTGCCCCTGACCCTCCCACTCCCACCCCAGGCAGCCCCCGGGTACCACATGGCCAAGATGATCATCCGGCTGGTGACGGCGATTGGGGACGTGGTGAACCAGGATCCGGCGGTGGGAGATCGGCTGCGGGTGCTGTTCCTGGAGAACTACCGGGTGTCCCTGGCTGAGAAAGGTGGGGAATTCCAAAACCCCCCAGCGAACCCCCAAAACACCCTGTGAACCCCAAAAACACCCCCAAGCCCCTCAAACCCGCCCTCGACACCCAAATCCCCCCTTCAGTGTGGGGGCTGTTACTGGAGAACCATTGGGTGTCCCTGCTTGAGAAGGGGGACACACACCCCAAAACACCCCCAAGCCCCAACACCTGCCCCAAAACCACACCCAACACGTGTCCTGCCCCGCAGTGATCCCGGCGGCCGACCTGTCAGAGCAGATCTCCACGGCGGGCACGGAGGCCTCGGGCACCGGGAACATGAAGTTCATGCTCAACGGGGCCCTGACCATCGGCACCATGGACGGGGCCAACGTGGAGATGGCGGAGGAGGCGGGCGAGGAGAACCTCTTCATCTTCGGCATGAGGGTGCCTGACGTCGAGGCCCTCGACAGACAGGGGTGGGGGTCCTGAGGGATCGGGGGGGCCCCCCGCTGCATCCCACGAAACCCCCATAGCTCCCACAGCTCCCATTGAACCCCAGGGTGCCCCCGCGGTGACACGGGATCCTCAACCCCCCCGTGCCCCACTCGTACCCCCCCCCAGTATCTCACCTGTGCCACCCCGTCTCTCACCTGTGCCCACCTGTGCCCAGGTACCGCGCCCAGGAGTTCTATGACCGCCTGCCCGAGCTCCGCCAGGCCGTGGACCAGCTCAGCTCCGGCTTCTTCAGCCCCCGCCAACCCGACCTGTTCCGCGACATCGTCAACATGCTCATGAACCACGACAGGTCCCACAGGGGGCGCTGTCGGAGGGAGGCGGCGGGTTGGGGTCTCCTGGGTGGGGGGTCCCCAGGCCAGGGAGGACCCGGTTTCCGGGGATCTGGGGGGAGTTGGTGGGGGTGGACTCAGATGTCAGACCCCCCACGACTAGGGGGGTCTCGGACACCTGGGCCCCCCCTGACTCCCCAAATCCCCCCCCAGGTTCAAGGTGTTCGCGGATTACGAGGCGTATGTGAAGTGCCAAGAGAAAGTCAGTGCCCTCTACAAGGTGGGTACCTCCCCAAAAGTGACACCCCCCCCCCCAAAAGGGACTCCTCAAAAAAGAGACTCCACAAAAGGGCCCCCCAAAGCGACACCCCCAAAAGGACCACCCCAAATACATGGGGAAGTGATGGGGGTTTCAGGGGGTTCCCAAAACCCTGGAGGGGATACGATGGGGTTCCCAAATCCCATGGGAACAGAAGGGGTGGACATGGGGCTCGGGGGTGTCCGGGAGGGGACTGCGAGCCACAGGCGGGGGTGGGGAGCTCCAAGGGGGTTCCGGGGGTGCTTTTGGGGTTCTCTCCCCCCCTGACCCCCTCGGCCCCTCCCCCAGAACCCGCGGGAATGGACCCGGACCGTGATCCGGAACATCGCGGCCTCCGGGAAGTTCTCGAGCGACCGGACGATCGCTCAGTACGCGCGGGAGATCTGGGGCTGCGAACCCTCCCGGCAGCGCATTCCCGCCCCCGACGAGTAGGGGATTCCCCCCGCCCGGGACCCCCCCCCGGAGCCCTCCGCCCGGGCAGTGCTGAACCCCCGCACCCAGGGACTGCCCCGACCCCACCGTGTGCCTTCAGCCCCCCCAGATCGCCTCCCAAACCCTCCCCCCAACTGCTCCAGACACCTGGGACCCCCCTGGACCCCACCACGTGCCTTGGCCTCCCTAAATCCTGCCCCCTCAAATTTACTGGAGGGGTCAGGGCGATTCCCGACATTTGGGGCAGTTTGGGGCTCATTTGGTCATTTTTAATTTATTAAGGGAGGGTCCCCCCTCTGCCTCCACCTCGGGAACTGGGGGGGGCTGGGGGGAGGAGGACCCTGCGGCATCACTGGGTGAACTAGGGGGGTCCCTCCCCTAAAAATAAGGAAAATAAAGGAATCAAAGGTAAGAAAGGAATTAAAGAAATTAAAAGAATTAAAGAAAATAATTTAAAAATTAAATTAAGGACAATAAAGAAATTACAGAAATTCCGGATTTTTGATGTCTCCTCCCCCGGGATCTAGGTTCCCCTCTCAACATTTAGGGAGTCTAAAGGGGTTCTTATGGGAGGGATCTGGGGGGGCTCCGGCCTCCCGGGGTGGTTCTGGGGCCTCCACCCTCCTCGCCCCTCCCGGGGCGCTCCTGGCACGGCGTTTCTGTTTAACCACAAACCACTTCCCCCTCCCCACCCATCCCGGGCACCTCAAAACCCCATCCGAACCCACCCCAAGCCCCCCCAGATCCCGGCTCCGCCCTGCCCGCCCCTCCCGTGTCCTCCCGCCACGGCCGCGGCCACCAGAGCAGGTGGGTCCGGGCTGGGAGGTCTCGGGGGTCCCAGGGAACTCTGGGGTATCTAGGGGGATCTCGGGGAGTCCCGAAGGGTCTCGGGCGCGGGGAGGGAGTGGGGCGAGGAGCGGGGCAGTGCAGGATCCCCGCGTGTCCCCCAAGAGCCCCCTACCAGTGCTTCCAGTTCCCAGTGTGCTCAGTGCTCCCAGTACTGGCCCTGTCCCACAGCTCCCAGTTTTTCCAGCACCCCCATCCCATTCCTCCCAGTTACCCTCATTCCAGTACCCGGGGGTACCCCTGTCCCAGTGCTCCCAGCAACCCCGGTTCAGTTGTCCCAGTGCCCCGGGATACTCCCATTTTAGTGGTCCCATTCCCGTCGCCAGTGCCCCCAGTGTCCCTCACTCCCATTTCCCCCAGTCCCTCCCAGTCCCCTCCAGTCGTGTGTCCCACCCCCGTACTGGGACGCTCCGGAACTGGGGCTCAGGAAACGCCGCGTTATCGGTGAGTGCAGGACCCGGGAGGGGGGAAATTGGGGTGTCAGGGGCGACTCGGGGAGAGCGGGAGGGGAAATTGGACCACCCCCACCCCCCGCCCGCGAGGGTTGTGCAAACGCTTGTGCAAGACCCTGTCTGGGACAAGGGGGCTGCGGGGGGGTCTGGCACTTCTAAACCGAGACCCCCAGAGCCAGAGACACCTCCTGCCGAGACCTCCAAATCGGGACTTCTGGGGTTCGGGGAACTGGGACCCCTAAGGGCTCCCCCCAAGATCCCTCCCAGCCCCTCCAAACCAGCCCCTTCGTGCCCAAGGGACCCCCAAAATGAGACCCTTCAGGACATGGAGACCCCTCGGGCCCCCCCAGCTCCACTTTGGGAGGTCCTGGTGGGTCCCTGGTGCTGACTCTTCCCCCCTCCACGATCCCCCCAGTTTTTGGGTCTCACCATGAGCTGCTCCCTGGACCTGGATCAAGCCCCCACCCTGGATGAGCTGCTGCGGGGCTGCGTCGATGCCTTTGGTGTGGGGGGGGCCCCGGATTGGGGGTCTGGGGAGGGGTCTGAGGGTCCAGGGGTGACCCTGGGGTTTGCGGAGTCCCCGAGGTCTGGGGGGATTCCAGGGCTTGGGGGGTTCCAGTGTTTGGGAACCCCCTGGATTTGGGGGCCCCTGAGGTTTAGGGGTTTCCTGGGGCTCGATGGGCCCCAGCATTTGGGAGGGCCCTGGGATTTGAGGGGGGGCTCTGGAAGGCGCTTGGTGGGAGGGGGGCTGTGCACCTTCTGAGTCCCAGGGGTTTGGTTTGGGAGGGTTCTGGGCTTTGGGGTGTCCCTGAGGTCTGGAGAGCTCTAGGGGGAAGAGTTCAGGGGTTTGGGGGGGGGTTCTGGGGAGGTTGGGGGTCCCAGAGGGGTTTTGGGGTGTTGCTGTGGTTTTGGGGTGACCCCTCTGCCCCCCAGACGCGCAGGGGAAGGTTCGGGACCCCCAACTCGTCCGGCTCTTCCTGGCGACGCACCCCTGGTACCTCCCCCAGGCTGAGGTGGCCGGGAAGCTGCTGAGCCTATATCCTTGGGGATCCCTCCAGAGCCCCCCCCCCGAAACCTTCCAGGACCCCCAAACTGCCCCAGGGACACCCTAAACCCCCGAGAACCCCCCAAAACCTCCCTGAACCCTTCGGAACCATCCCGGGACCCCAACCCCACCCCAAGGGCACCCCAAATTCTCCAAGACCCCCAAACTTCACAGGATCCCCCCCAAAACACCACCCCTGGTACCCGCCCCAGGCCGAGGTGGACGGGAAGCTGCTGATTTATTCTTGGAGACCCCACGGGACACTCCTGAGATGCCTTTCTTTGACCCCTTGGAGGGCCCTGAATCCCTGGGGACCCCCGACAGCCCCCCAAATATTCCTGATTCCCCAGGATGTCCCAAGCCCCCCAGGGACCCCCTCCCGACCCCCCCAAGCCCCTCAGGACCCCTCTGGGAACTCCCAAATCCCTGCACAGACTCCTTGACCCCTCCACGGTGCAGGAGGCAGGGGACTCGGCCGAGGGTCCCTCTCTGCGCCTCAAGATCGGCCACTTGGTCCGGTGAGTGACCCAAAAAACCCCTCTGGGCCCCTCCAAACCCCCTGGGACCCCAAAGGCCCCTCTGGGAACACCCAAACCGTATTGGGACTCCCAAACCCTCTCAGGAACCCCCAAAACTCTCTTCTTGGACCCTCCAGACACCTCTGGGGAACCTGGAACCTCCCCTGGGGACCTTCAGGCCCCCTCCAGAGACCCTAAATCCCCCCCCAGACCCCCAACCTCCCCCAGAAACTGTAAAACACCCATCTGGGGACCCCATGTCCCCCTCAGGGACCCCACAGACCCCCTTTGGGAACCCCACAGTCTCCCAGGGACTGCCACAAACCCTCTCTGAGGACCCCATAATCTCGTTAGGGACCCCCCAGATTTTTGGGGTTTCCCTGAGCCCTCTCCTTCCCCTCCCCCAGGTACTGGATCCGGGCATTCCCGCGGGAGCTCTCCGGGGACCCCCAGGTCTTGGGGCGGCTGCGGGAACTGGAGGCGGAGCTGGGGGGGGACTCCAAGACCTCCCTTGGCCTCGGTAACCTGTACGTGGGGGGGACACAGGGGGCGATGGGCGGCATTGGGACTTGGGGTGACGGGGATGGGGG
>NW_020956723.1:151427-152889 GCF_003031625.1 Empidonax traillii | reverse complement strand
GTAGATTACATAGCATTTGCTGAAATCTAAAAGTGTGTCATGGGTAGTTGCTGAATCACCTGACTAATCCTAAACTGTTATTCTTCTGTAACTTGATCACATGATTAATCCCAGCAGGTTTGGTTTTGGTTTTTTCTAAATCAAATCTAAAGGGAGAAAAAAAAGTCGCATGAAAATCAACAGCTTCAGGTAAAATAATGCTGTTTATGGATAAAGAGGTTCAGCTGGGTACCAGATTTTTTTGTTCTATCAGGGATTAGGAATTGAGATTATACAAAACACATATTGTTCTCTTGAAATTGTAAAAGGGGTATTATACTTGAAATTACCTTAAGGATTAATAGGTTAGCTTGGTGTGTATCAGTTTATTGTTTTCGTTCCTTTTATGTTATGTAGGATAGCAATCTGCATTATGCACCAAGTACAATCTCAAATTTCTTATTTTCATTTTTTTCCCTTTGTTGAACACCAGTTTAAATTGACATTTTCATACCATCCACTGAATGAATGTGTCTGTATGTGAATGTGTGCACAACAGAAATCTAGAAAGGAATGGCTTGGTAGGAGAGGTGACAGGTCATACAGAGCTTTACTTCAAGAGAGGTCACTAAACAGTTTCAAAACCCTAGGACTTGCTCAGGGTTCCCAGCTCTTTTGTCGCCAACTATGAAATAAGTTGCCTTTTCTTAGGAATTGAGCTATGCATGCTAGGGCATGGATTTTCACACTGGAAGCTTGTGGAAAAGAAAATTGTCACAAACAGGGGAGTTAGAACACTCAAAGAAAGTAATCATTCAGAGTTTTTCAGTTAGATTGCATTACTGGCTTCAGAAATTTGAAATGAAAATATTACAAAAGCATGTAGCCATGGTAGTAGCAAACTTGGAAGACATTAGGATAATATTTGTCCCAGTTTTCTAGTGATTACTGATGTGCATAGTGTATAAAAGCTTAATAGGAGCAAAGTATATAAATAAATTAGGAACTGCAACTGCATATAGATAACAATTTTAAATTCATTTCATGGCTGAAAAAAAGTTGTTGTGTTGTTATAAAAATGCATGATGCCCAGAAAAGAGCAGATAAAAAAAAACTGTTTAGACAGGGTTTTATGTCTAAAACAGCAGGTATTTATTGATTGACGGCCGGGCAGCCTGCCAGCTAGTGCTGGGAAAACAGGCTCCGCCTTGGTTAGGTTACAGTGAGCTTTTTATACAGGTTTGGCAATGATTACAACATAATCACATACATATTCATATTGTTGCATCATTAGATTACAATATTCATAACAGGTGGAGTTAGGGGCGGAGATTGAGGCGTGGTCTCTATTTTGAGGAATATTATGGTGGGAAATCCTGTTTGCCTTCATCCTGGGGTCTCAAATTCTCTCCTCTTCATCAGGTGACCCTCGTGACCTTTCGTTCTTTCTATTGTTTCTATGTTCTGATCACTGAGGCTTCAA
>NW_020956723.1:133307-150020 GCF_003031625.1 Empidonax traillii | reverse complement strand
AATGTCTATGCTAAACACAGTAAAAATCTCCAGGAAAAAAAAAAAAGAGAGATCATGAGAGTTATGTTATACATGACTTAAGGGTCCTTATTAAAACCCCTAAACTTGTATTAAAGATATTGTTGTGCTGCTCTTAGAAATTTATTGACTCAGGAGTTCTGGATTTTTTTCCTTTGCAGCATTCTCAATAAGTACTTTAGCACAGCAGTTAAACTGTAAATAAGGTTGCCCGGAAGAAACTGTTTACACTCAAGTGTAGCTCAGAAAGCTGTCGAGAAATACAAGATGGATCACACTTACTTCCCACCCTGTGGGCTTTTATCTAATAAGTTGGATGCAGAAAGAAGCACTTACCCTTTCCTATTCCATGTTACAAAAATATGACTATTATCTGGTGCTGTTATCCTAAATTGCTTTGATAAGAAGGCAGAAAGGGGCACAGTGCAGAAAAACCTCTAATCTCTTTAATCTCGAACAGTGAATTGCAGTGCACATTGATAAACCTTTGGTGTACTGGATGTCTTAACAGAATTTAAAGCAAGAATTTATCTCCATTTCTGTTAAAGTTGCTAATGTGCAAATAAGTAAGCAAATCCTTTTTCTGACTTTGATAACTACACTTTGGAGTTTCTGAGAAAAATGAGAAGTTTTGAAATGCTAGTGATGTAAAAATATCAATGTCTTTCTTACCTCTATCAAGCAAATCTGCATGAAGTAGTTATGTATGTGATTGGTGCTACCATACTGATCTGGAAAAGCGAATATTAACCAATTATCTCTATGAAGCACCTGTGGAGTTACACTGACCCTCTTGTTTTATATGAACCATGTAAAATTATGCTATTTTACCATCTTAACTGTATTATTGAAAATTTTATAACATTATTGTAGCTTTAAGATTGCAGAGCCAGTTGAGGTGTGAGGTAATATAAATTTTTTGTATCTCTGATTTTAGTTATATGTTCTGTTCAGCCTGATGATCTAGTTGAATGAAAACAGTAGTTCTTAAAGCATGAGTAGTTCTTAAAGAATGAAACTAGTGGTTCTTAAGGCATGAACCTGCTATACCTCGGTCCATGGCACTAGATAGCCTTGAATATGTGTGCTGGTCACGAAGGCTTTGCACTAAACCTTAAAGAATTTGCCCAGGATCAACACTGGGCAAAATGAGAATTCACCCAAAGATTTCATTAGTTAAGAACACTCAATTCTATTGGGTCAAAGGTAGGGAATGGCAGATATCAAATTGTTAAAAATATCTTAGATTCACTACTAGCAGTATACAGGTTAATTAGTCAAATGATCATAGCAGACTGTCTGGCTTCAAACTGAAGAAGACAGCATAAAAAGTTTCTGCTAGTGAAACCTGCAGAAAAATTATTTTCCAAATCCAGAACTGGGCATTTGATTCAAATACATCCTAAAGAAATCTTTCCTGATACCCCAAAGGAATGATCCAACATGATCCTCTCTGTGTGCTCTCTCTGATTTCCCCTCAGTGGGGGAAAAAAAATGTTACCTGGCTTCTTGCATATTATAGGTAACAGGCTTGAAGATCTTACTTTACCCAGTCTTAGTGTAGCCTACCGAAAGAATGTATAGGGAGAAATCAAATCTATCTTTTTTTTTTCCCTAAAGCTGTCTTGCTGTAAAATACCAGCCTTAATGGTTGGCTGCACTCTTCTCTGACATTGCAAAAGTTATACAAGTAGTTCTCACTAATGTTAGTAGAAATAGGGTGCATAGCTTGAGGACAGATTATAGTCTTTGTCTTGTAGGACATGAAAATAATTGAGACTCTCTTGTCAAGACCTGAGCTTTTCTTCGAGTTTTAATGTGTTTTGGCAAGACACGTCAAAAGTTGAAAGACACTCATCCTTTAATGTTAGATAGGAACATACAGAATGCACAAACCACCAAGAAATTCATATCATTTTTGTGGTCTCCATCATAGCCCAAAAACCTTTTGTTCAAGTGTATTCAGCAGTTTTTAGTTGATAAACAAACTGTTATCCTTGAGGATGACATTTGTCCTCTGTGTGGGACAGTTGTCACTAAAAGAGTTTTAATTACAGTTTTTAAATAAAATCATTAATTATCTTTTATTTCAAAAGAAATGTAAATAAATTTTATGGGAAGAAGTCATAGTTTCATTTTTCATTAAGAAAAATGCTAATATTTGGTTCAATTTAAAGAGCAATGAGTGTGGGTGATGTTTTTTAATTCAAGCTCCTTTTCAAATCAATGAGTTATAAATGTTTTAGACATTCTGTTTACTCCTTGCGAAGAATCATGCATCAATTAGTTTAACTCTAAGTATGTGGATCTCTTACCACTATGGGTTCGTTGTTTCTGTATTACATTCTTCATCTGGCATTTGTGATGCCTAAGAAAAACAATCAGTGTTATGCTGGATTCTTGGTGTTATCCCCCAGGAATTAAGAAATCACTGTTTCTGATTCTGTTCCTTCTTTGTCAAGCAGATATTATTTTAAATTTCCGAACAACATATGTCAGCAAGTCTGGCCAAGTTATATTTGAAGCAAGATCTATTTGTATCCACTACGTGACTACGTGGTTTATCATTGATTTAATTGCTGCACTTCCTTTTGATCTTCTTTATGCTTTCAACGTCACTGTGGTAAGTACTAACCTGTCTTTTTAATTGTTCTTTTTCTTTTCAAAAGGGGTTCGTTGGTGTATTTTGGGTTTTTTCCCCAGATCTGGAAACTAAAACATAATGAACTAATCATACTGACATAATATCTTGCTATCTTTTTCAGCTTTGTGGTATATTTTCATATTGGATGTACTAATTTTTTAATTCAATTGTCATTACTTTGTAAACAGCTGCACCTATGTTAACTTCATGTTTAATTACACAAACACAGTTTTCTATCGTTTTTGCTCCCTTATGCTGCATAAATTCAGTCCTTAATTTTTCAACATTCATAAACTTTTACGGTGGTAAAGTAAATCATTGTTATAGTCAGCATGGTCAGCACTCTCACTCAGCCAGGGATCTTCTTTCTCTTTACCTCTAGGCATTTTAGTACAAAAATTACAGCACGATTACCAATTTTTGTGTATTCTAACACCTGTTGCTTACTGTTGTTGCTAACTTTGACTTTGCTTTCAACTCATCTTTTTTTAGAAATGTGATGACAAAAGGCTTAATCTACTTTGAAAAATGTTTGTTCTAACATCAAGTGATGTCACAATCATGATATATTACGTTTGTGTTGGCTTACTTATGCTAAGATAAATTTTTTTTATTCTGCTATCCCTACTAGATTTAGTAGAGTAAGAATCTACTAGGCAAAATTACAACAAACAAAGAAACTAACCCCCCCCCCCCAAATAACCAAAAACCCCTCCTCCTCCAAATGACAAAGTTTATTTTTTATTAAAAAACGATGGCAGAGGTTTCTTAATTTTGTGGACTTTTGCTTTAAGAGTCTAAGGTTTTTAGCTTTCCACTTTCTAATTCTCAGAATTTTGATCTTTCTTAATGAAGTGGACTCAATCTCAATTTCATTAAATGTGAGTTACAGACAAGCACATGGACGATAGGATAGACACATATCAGAAAAAAAAAAACTACATATAAAGATACTAGTCAGGAAGGGTCCCGTGTAAGGTATCATGTTTGATTTATCATTTAGTTCTATTTCCTTTGGTGAACTTCCTTTTCATTCCATTTGTTACTTTAAGAACCATCAATCTGATGCTAGTGCAGTAGCTCTTAAAACCAGACAATTAACAGTTCCACATTGCTCAATCACTGGTTTTTTATAACCAGTGGGTAATCTATTTAAATATATTGCTATCTCAGTTTATCCCTTATATTAAAACCAAAGGGCTAGCATAACTCAGTTGGGTTTATTCCTATTAAGAATTTTTCATTAAATGAACCAGGTTTAGCCTTTCCTTCAAGGAGAAAAGTAAAAAGACGCAAACAAAAACCAAGAAAACCCCAAGGCAAAACAAACAAACAAAACAACAACCAAAATCCCCATCTTTTTGTTCTCCACTAGAAGGACTGATATGCTTTCTGTACTTAATTCTGGAAAAGAAAGTATTATCCAATAATTATTTTTAGAGTTAAAATGTCACAGTTTAAAAAATACTATTATATGATTAATACACATCTCTTGACCTATACTTTTAAACTTTTTCCTTTAATGAGATTTCTGATATGATGATTAAGAATATCTGTGTACACTGAACTGCCCTTTGCTGGTAGTGGATCCTAGCACCCCAAATAATAAATTATATATAGCCATGTTGATTTTAAAATTAACATTTACTGACAGACGTAGCTTCCTGAATGCTTCAAGAGGTTAAACACCTAGTTAAAAATTTTTGCAGGGTCCAATCTACTTCCTCCAGTGACTGTGGCCCAGCTTTGGTAACTAACTGTTATATGGTGAAGACTTCCTCAGAGTAGAGTCAAGGGCCGACCCTCTCTTCCCTCTGGTAATTGAGAGCAAATCCAGAATTTTGGAGTCTGCACCCTGCATTCACCCCAGGAAACTCCATTGTTTGTTCTCTATGTGATTCCTCAATGGGAACACAGTGCCTTACTGTATCATATTTCCTATCATGACAAGACTTGGCAACTGTTAATATAACGCTCAAGACAACAATCACTATTGACCGTTTCAATAACAGGGGGAGGTGTTAATCACATTCTGCTGCTTTCAGACTTTATGATGTAATAAGCCGTTTCCTCATGTCTATTCTCAGATTTTCACTTCATCGACTTTCAGATGTTACCTCAGCAGAATGGTGAGAAAGAGCATCAGGGAGCATCTCACTCCTTTGCCGTTCAGGCCCCGGCACAAAAGGCTTATACCTAGATATAGTGCCACACATACCTGTGTATGGATGGCACATGTATGTCATACTTCAGTAGGAGACTGATGGAGCCAGAGCACGTGTAAATGCTGTGAAATCTCTTGCTATAATTGGATGTATTTTGAAAGAAAAAAAGTAAAACTGTATGAGTTGGCTCTACTGCCTTTACACTGTTGAGGGATTCTGCCCTACCATTAAATCTGGGACTCTTTGGAGGTCTGAGACCATGGGCACATTCCTGTTTAACTTCAGAGCATGCCAAGACCCCAGTTTCTTCCATCCTTGTGTTCAGCTAACATAAAGGATCCCTTATTTGTGGAAATGTGTTGTCAAATGTTGCCGAAGTAAAAAACCAGGCCATTAAGCACTAGTTATAATGATTGAATTTGCTCCTTTCTGAGTAGCTATTGATGGTTATAGAGCAAGAGTATCATTTTTTGAGAAAAAAACAACTAATCAGGTGGACAAAAATGATAAAAAATTTATCTTTCCTTGTTAATTCATTTTTTACGTAGGAGATGATTCTTCCAAGCAGAGAATTTAATCAGTGGTTTGTAGCAGCTTTATTTCTCAGTACTTCTCAGGACTGTGCTGATGGAGTTTGTGTTAGTCTCAGATAAAATTTTGTCCCTGTCATTTTGACAGAAAAAGGTTAACCCAGCTAGTCTAAAATGATTTAACAAAGTGGAAAATTTTGATGATTTTATATCTGTGGGCAAAGCAAGATCTATGCAGGCACAAGTATGTGTGCTGACTCCTCATTTTGTCTTTCTAAATTTGTGGCATAGAAAAAGAAGCTGCCTGATGGCATTTTAGGTCTTCCAATGATATATTGGACACAATACCAGAAAAGTGTTTGCCATGACTAATGAGAAAATTCAGTGTAATATCATATGATTAATTACATCTGTGATCAAATTTATGCTAGAAATTATTTTGAAATGAGGTGGTCCTTAGTCATTAAAAGGAAACATCTCCACATTAAAAAGAATATTATGGTATATGATTCACTGTCTTTATATCTACCAGCATTGTGTAGCTTAACAAAAATGGTCAGAATTTAGGCAAAACTAACTGGCAGGGCACACTGTAACAGTCCTTTTGCAATTTCTTACTGGTAGGGATGTAATAAAAAAATAATTTCACCTAAGTTATCATTATTTGGTTGTGATATGGTAGAACATAGGCTCCCATGTAAAGATGAAGCTCCAATGTGTCTGCCAGAGCGAATATACAATCATTATATACACAATCATTATACATATGTTTATATATTGGTACTAAACTTTTAAGAGTCAGTCATGAAGAGGGACCCTTTTATGTTATGAGTGCACTTTTAAGTGTTATGTTATGAGAACCATGTTTTGTTCAAACAAGCTGGTAAAAGAGGAGAAATGGGACTTTTGGAAATGAATTACCACAAAAATGTAGGCAGTTGGTATAGTTGTATATCATTCATAGAATAATTATAATTTAAAAGTTATATGATTGTATTAATGCAATTATGGCAATTAATCCAAATATTTTGCAACCTTGTGCACCAGATTTGCAGATGTTCTTGTGCTTATGACCACAGACATAACTAATTCCCTGACACTATGGATAAGATGGAGAAAAGAAATACGAGAAGACTTTATAAATGTTTGTGCACTTCAATGTCAGATCTTACTCTGTAGCAGTGAACTTCAAAGTATTTTTAAAAAGTATAATGTTTTTGCTCATTTTTTTCCCCCTGCTATCTATCTGAGAAAAAATGCAAAGGTTCTTGAGAAAAAACCCAATAAATAATGGGCAACAAATACTGCCCATTGAAGAAGCTCGTCGGAGAGTTACTTATGCATTATCAAAACTGTAGTAACCACACAAAAAAAAGAAGTTTGTAGATTTTTGTTATTTTCTTTTCAGACTTTGCACCTTCTTAAATCCTCAGACTGGAATAAAATCAATGAGTTGTTAAGTCTTTGAATAAATAAAATATACCCCATGTTGCAGAATTTATTAGTCATCTCGGACCTAGCTGTTAGTGAACATGCACCTATAAAATTTAGATTTCAGATTATTAGTTTTGATAACAGAAACAGAAAGGTTGAGCTTCAGGTTCTTCTGGATTAGCAGAAGCAAATGGATATTGATTGAACTGCGCTTTTAGACTTTCTCTTCAGCGAGCTCATTACTGTGCTCTGGGAGGGCTGTGGGAAGACATGTCAAGTCTGATGTTATTTTTGTAGCTGATGCATGTATCCTGTATCAGCCAGGATACTAATAGGCATTAATCCTAATGTCTCTTTAATAAAGGGGGAAAAAAGCAGCTTACTGTTAGTGAAAATTATGGCTATTTAGTCTTTAAAAAATAGAAGTATTTGGATCCTAATCTGTATGTTTTTTTGCTAACTCTACCCAACAGCTAAAACATGAGCCAAATACATACCATACAAGGCTGTGCACACTCTGGCATGAATGTAGGTTGCAGGATGCTGTAGCAGAGATTGGGTCATCCAGAGATTGCTTGCTTTGTGCTGAAGCTCCTCCAAGTCCAAGGCCCATAAACTTCGTAAACTGATGTATATTTACAGTGCTGAGCAGATTAGGTGCTGCTTTTGCCACAAAACCTTGAAAGATGATAATATTTCAGCTAGGGAATTTAAGAAGTGGTATTAGAAGTTTTAATGCAAGCTTTTTTGAGCTTCAGCTTAGTACAGAGCAGTAAAATATGCCCAGGTATGTGAACACAGGTTTAAATCAGAAGAAGAAATCTGAGCCTTCTCTAACTTCTCTCCTTCCTTGTTCTGCAAAATATCTGCTGTATGTTATAATCTCTTCCAGGATAAAATATAAACTGGTTTCATCTCATACATATTTCAGTTAGGTCTACTGTTAGAAGAAACTGAAAATCATCGTGTGCTTGGAGATATTTATTTTGTGGTTTCATATTACAACCTAATGAACACTGGTCAGTTTGGCATTTATATTTCTCTTCCAGAGCTGGGAAGAATACATTTTTCACAAACACACATTTTTAAGCTAAATCTGACAGAAGACTGTATTAAAAAAAAAAATCTCCCAATATTTCAAGTTTGTTTGGTTTAAATCAGGAATAGTAATTATATATTTACACATCAAAATGAAACACATTTTTTAAAGCATCTTCTTTACTATTCTCTGCTTATCTCAAGATGTAGTCTAGGAGCTATGTAACTGATTGAAGAGCAGGCAAAATTTCATAGAGCTTTTGAATCTCCTTTCTTTGGAGCAAGAGAACTATGTGGTGACAGAAGTAAGCTGCTGACAAGTTTTTTTTCTTTCCATCTTCTCCTAGGTTTCCCTTGTCCACCTTCTAAAGACAGTGCGGTTGCTCCGCCTCTTGCGTCTCCTTCAGAAGCTGGATCGTTACTCCCAGCACAGCACAATCGTTCTCACGCTTCTCATGTCCATGTTTGCCTTGCTTGCTCACTGGATGGCCTGTATTTGGTATGTCATAGGGAAAAGGGAGATGGAACAGAATAACCCCCTTACCTGGGACATTGGTAAGTTCTTCCATCCTACATACACATATACACGTGTATATATCTATCTATGTATGTAAATATATAAAAGCACATGTATAAGTCACTCAGGACTTTGGAGTTTGTTCAATCTTATACAATTTTTTAGTACTGTCTGTAGGAAAAAAAAGGAAGAGATTGGCACTCTAAATCTCAGGTCAATTTCAAAATGAGGGTTAAAATAAAAAGAAAGTGGCAAAAATAAATAACAATGAGATTTTTAAGAGTGACTCAAAGTTTTGAAAATTGAGGGTCTGGATAGGAAAGGGCTAGACAGAATGTGCAAAAGAAAAGTTCATGGGCTTTTGTGAGTTAGGAAAATTCGTCAACAGAGGCATTTCTTCGAGTGTGGTGATTATTCCTTCCTATATATTAAATCAGATAGGCCCTGAAATTCCTTCCAGTAGTTCCCTTTGGAACTATTGTTTAGCAGCTTTGCAGGTTATGCTCTTTCGGACAGCAGTAGAGGCATTTATCAATGGAGAGATGGTTTGGGGATGCTCAGTTTTGGTCCAATGTTTTCTACACCAACCTTCATTCTGATTTAATTGAGTGTTCCATATTGGTTCCTTAGATTTTAAGCTTTTCATTTTTTGTTAAAAGTTTATTATTATTTCTAGGAGTTGTACCCCCATGTGATGGTACAATAGAGAAACAATATACCTTGTATGTGTACCTTGTCAGGAACCTGACACCACCATGTACTCATACACTATTGAAGGTGTGTTACCCACTAGTACAAGAGCTGAGACTCGACATCTTCCCACATGGGTCATTCTGACTTTACTGAAAAGGCATATTTCTTTTGCTTTCCTTCTCAGATGCCACATCGATATCAGGAACCCCCTTTTCTCCCCTTTCTTCCTGATTCCTTGTGTTCTATCTTTTTAATTCTACTTGTATTTACCTTTAGCCTAATCTATTCACTGAAGCAGGAGACTAAATCAGGTCAGCAATAAAATTAACTGAAGAAGGGAAGCCTGGCTAGTTTCTTTATGCTATATGTAAGACATGATTGAAAAGCATACACATAAATTCTAATATGTAAGTTATCTGTGAGAGAAAAGGAATGCATGTGTATCTTTCATAAGCAGATTGTCTAATGGTCAGGCAGAGTTTCCCAACAGAAAAAATATATGGAGGGAGAATAATGCAAACACCTGTAGCCAAAGGCCAAATTCAAATTGCAATTGTCCTATACTTAGCTCCTTTGATTTCTTTTCTTTTAATCCTATTAGCATCTGTCTAAATCATCTAATAATAATAAATCTGAAGGAAAAACTACAAACATGTTAAAGGTGCTTGACCTCAGAGAGGTGAGGATGCTGGGTCAGGAAGAGGAAAAGAAGAAATAAAGCCCAAGAAATATATGTCTTTATTTTTTTGATAGGGTACTTAAAGTTTTGTGGAGTTTCTTATTCTTCTCGTTAGTTGTTTATTTTTCTTTCCCTTTGTAAACCAGGTCTGTGACCTGCTGCTGAAATCCTCATGGACTGCAAACCTCTCAAAGAAAAGACTGCAGCTGCAGGGGAGAACATACAAAAAAAGCCCACTGTGCAGAAATTGGTCAAATACTGCTAACATAGAAACAAATCCAGATAATAATAATAATAATAATAGTAGTAATAATAATAATAATAAATAATTCTCTCTAGTGGGAAGTAGCTGTGAAGACACATTGTCAGCTTATATAGGCCACAAAAAAGAGCTGGTTTCAAAGCATTCATTGCAGTCCAAATGATGATGATGGGCTGTATCTTGCTCCCCAGGTAGGGCTGCTGGCTGTGCTCCCTATGCTCCCTTTTCTCCAAGCCAAGGCCACAGTCAGGAAACTCTCTTCATATACCCTGGGACTCTTGCCATTTATTGCTATGAAAACATTAGCTTTCACCAATTTTTCACCAATTTTGTCCTTTCTTGGGCAAGGGCAATAATAAGAAAATGTCCCAACAACCTCATCAGAAGCAATCCCAGTTTAACTGGAACAGAGACATTTCCCAGAAGTCCCATTTGTGTCTCAGAGAAGAGTTTTGTATCTGGGTTATCACACACTGATCATCTCCTAGTGGGCTTCCCAGACAGAAACTGCTCCTTAAGAGCCCCTCACCATTAGCTTATCCTGGTGAGACTCAGTGACATTCCCTGGACAGCTGCAGGCAGGGCACCTCCACGTTGGATGGGCCAAGGTACTTCTTTCTGGTGTGTACTCTCCGACTTTAGCCTCCTACCTGGAAAAAGGGCTTCACCATTGGTCTTACAGCATGATATTGTTTTGGTTTTTTTTCCAATACTGTGGGTTTATGTTTTTTCCTGGAAAGCTATTCTGCTTGTAGATAGTTTCTAAAATATTTAGATGCTATAAATGTATAATAAGAATTACACTGTAATGACTCATGCAGAGCTCTTACAGATATTAATTCTGTATCTGTCAGAATGGGTATTTCTAAAGTTAAACAATTTATGGCTTTGGGGATTTGTTTGGAGTTTTTTGTTTGCTTGGGGTGGTTTTTGTTTTGTTTTTTTTTTTTTTAATGAAACAGTTATAAAATGTTAAAATATTAGAAACTGGTTTAAAGAGCTCAAAAAACTCCAGATAAAACTCAAAAAACTGGCATGAGGCTGCTGTTTTGCAAAGACCACTTCAGAACTGATGAAATTTCTGTGTAAGCTTATGTGTCACATATATGAGCAGAAAAATTATGTGATTTTTTTCAATTAGTGCAATTTTTATTGCTCTGCACATGCAAACTACTTGCTGGTGAAACACAATGAAATTAAGTCGTGGGCCTCTGTGTGCTATATCTTTTACTACTCTGGTGATACACAGCTGATTATACGTTGCTAGATTTTCCTTTCACTTTAAGAAAACTTCCAATGACGAGTTCATTACACCTCACAGCATCTACATAGGTAATATGTTGAGAGGAGAATGGTAAGTATGATTTAGAGTATGAGTGATTAAGGAAAGTAAAATGAGATCTAGAGGTAATAATAAATCACAAGCAAATAATGTACACAGGTAATGTTACTGTAAGACACTGAGTAAATTCAATTCTTCTGAAGGAAAACCTCAATTGAAAATTTTTGGAGAGCATGTAAAAGAGACTTTTTACTGCAGGCAAAGCAGTGAAATAGATCCTAAGTCTTATATTTATAGATTTTAATTTTTTAACTTTTAATTTTGATACATTACTACCAAAACTCGAGACTCAAGTTTCAATCAGTACATCTTATACAAAGTTTATTCCAGCCATTAAGAGGCTTTCTAATTGACAGCATTAAAATTACAATGCAAAAGTTATAAATCCTATACTATTTTTCGTTTAAAGAAATGTGCCCCCTCTTTGGAATCTCTACTTTTGATTCATCACTGGAGTGTCTCAGATGATGTGCTCCTGAAGAACTGGTGCACTGAGTATGGATGGTGCAGTGTATACAATAGCTGAAATATAGGAATGGGGTTGTTCTAAGAAAGGAAAATGATGCCTGGAATGAAAAGAAGATTAATTTGCTTTTTATGCTTGCTGCTATTTTTTGGGGGGTGGAAGGGGGTGCAGGCTGGGGGAAGAGGCAGATGGAGAAAAAGCTTTTAGCAACCTCTTTACTCAGTTTAGTGCTTCCTGAGAAACACTGCAGCACAGATTTCAAGACTGAGGTTTGCTGACACTTAAAGCAAGTATTTTAAAGCTGCAGTACTGTTAACATAATACTTTGAACCTTGCTGTGCCATCAGATATGCACCATAGCCCCATATGCACATTGACTTTAGTGGGAGCAGCATTTGCTTCTGTGTATCTATTTCTCTGGCTAATTTAAACAAATTAGGTGCTTAATTTGCATTTGGATTGGGGCAATGGGAGTGCTAAAGTTCTTCCTATGAAAATACCCAGGACTGAAAACAGTATTTGCTTTGTTCTTGCTGGACGTAATCGTAAGGGTTTATTTCACTTTTTGTCTTTCTTCAGGCAACATTCCCACTGCAAATAATATAAAAACAGGGCTACAGTCACTAATTTAGCCATTTGATTGCAAAATGAGAAAGATGTAGTGTCTGGGTATATATTGTTCATGAACTGTCATGATGTGGTGGCATTGGGTCTTACAGCAGTGTAGCATAATGTTAAAATCTGGATCTGTTGCATAGCTCTAGTGTCGCCACATTTAACTGAATTCTTTGGAAGGTATGCAGTATGGGCATTGTTTTCAGAGCTAGAAGCCTTTACCTCAGCAAGTTCTCCCATCTCAGGAAACAGTTGTTCCATGTGCAGCAGCTTGACTCTAATGTCTGATAAAAGACAAAAATCCTGGATGGGTCATTCCCACCCATGTGAGACAATGGTACAGTCCTTGTCTTGCTTTTTGCCTTCTAGTATTTTCAGGTCTCTCTGTGTAACATGCCACCTTGTTCTGCTCATTTGTTCTCATTGGTGAAACAGATGTCTCCCTGAGACATGGAATGATTTTCAGCAACCTGTAAAAATAAGATTAATTTTCTATTACCTGACATGGAGTAGAGGCTAGACTATGTAGAGGTTCCCAGCTGATCCTAGCACTCTAATTCCATTGGTTATCATTTCTGTAGGTTAACTGGCATTAGATTTAGGCATAGGTTCTTTATTTGCTGACTACTCTTTTGTATTAGTATATACTGAGCTATTCCCTTCAGGTTTTTGTCAAATATAAGAAAATGACTTTTCAATCTGTGTCTGCAGGGAACAGATAATATTGAAAATTTCCTATTGAAGAAGGCATTCATTCTGTAAGAACCATGTGAGCTGTTGAAAATCAGATGTCTTGAGTGTAATGAGGAGATTAGGAGAGGGCCAAGAGTCAGGATACTGGCTCCCTTACGTAGTCAAAGCTGTCAGGTAAAATTTGTGTCATTGTCTCAAAACCAAAAAATTCTTCCTGTCCATCAGATATTTAACTGCAACTTCTTGTTAATCCAGCTACAGTAACACAAGATTGTCACTATGGAGGTGTTGGTATCAATGCAAAATACATTAAAAATAATAACCTGTGCTTTTATAGAAAACAAAGTATATGTGTTTACTTTGGGAGAAGCTTTAAAATTGGATCTGTAAAGGGTATTGTTCTTCTGCTTTTTAAATCTTTATTTCAATGTAATACTTCTACTCTTATCTCAGGGGTTTACTCATTTTTCTCATTTACTCAGTTTTATACTTTGCAGCACTTTTGAAAACAAGAATTCAATTGTGACTGAACCACGGTAGTTTCACATGCTCTGCAATACAAAACTTCCCTCACAAAATTTGTTCATCACACACTGGTAGTGTGAACCTTTAAAAGGACTTGGATGCTGACTTCGAGTGAATACACTCAATTAGCTCTCAGTGGCAGAGTTAGGTACAGAATAAGGTACACAGCACCTGAGTGGTGCCAGTAGGGACTGTTGAAAATAGGCCCTTTTTCTTAGGTTTTATATGCCTCATGTTGGGCTGAAGTGAACAGCCCAAGTTCACAACTGCCTTCCCCCCTGAGTCCTAGAGGGAATTTAGATGAAGGGACAAGGTGGCTGAAGGATCTCCACTGGGTGAAGATAGGAGAGAATCTCCAAGTGTCTTACTCATGTAAAGATAGTGGCACTTCTGGTCTGATGCAGAAATTGGCTGAAATGGATTGTCCAAAATGTAGATGTCTTATGTCTCAGATGCAAACTTTAGGTTACATTCTTGTGCTTGCATTCCTAAATTCTGCCCAAGTCCTTTGTGGTCCCCAGGTAGCTTCAGTCTTGTCAGAAGACTCAAGTCAGCATCATTGGAATATCCATTAAGAGAGACATCGTCTAGAGAATTAAATTCTCTAGAGTTTCAATAGCTTGGGAAGTTTCAGTGCTAGGAACTTTTTTCCAAGTTTATTCTAAGAAACCCAAGACAGCTGTTGGTTTTCATAATGTTCTTAGCAATTTTGTCAGGAATTCTGAAGGTAAAGATTTAAGCCTAATCTTGACAATAGATACTTATGACATTGGTGTATTTATTCAGGATAAAACTCTTACTATCCTCTTTTCAGAAGAAAGACTATTTTTAGGTACATGTATCTGGTAGTTCTTCCTCAAATAATGTATGTTAGTGGTTTAACTAAGTTGCTGGTGCTCTTGGATCCAGCATAACCATGGGGTAAATAGTACTAGAAATCATATTGAAAAAATCAGTGTCATTACGTCCATTCTTGATCAATACAATACATAATTTGTTAAAGCAATAATTACTTAACTTTTGACTCTTAGTATTTTCATATTGTATTGCACCTTATAACGTACTCTAGAAGCAGGTATATATTAATGATGTTTTTGCAAAGGAGTGCAATGATTTAAATGGCTAGACATGACAAAATGAGTTGCTATCAAACCTGAGAGGTTTAGTTTTTCCTTTTATTTTTTTGTATATGAATTGTGTTAATGATCTCAGATCATTCTAGCTTTATCTCCTCTGCTAAAGAATTAAAAAAATTGGGTTTGAAAGTGATGTGAGAAATTTTTACTAAATTAAGCATTTAAAAACCAAAACAAAGAGAAGTATGAAAAATAATGAGATTCTTAAAATACCTGATTGCCAGTCTGCTTTTGAACCCTCTGAGGCTCATATCTTCAACACATTCTTGGCAACATTGGCAGCCAGGAACTTAGTTTTAAAAAATATGAAAACTGAGATTTTGTGTGCTCTTGGATTTCCAGGGACTGGGGCTGTCAGGAAAATCAGCTAACAGAAGACAAAGGGTAAAACTATAGCACTAAAGAATGATCAGTTTTTGGACACAGGTGATGTGTTTGGTGCATGCAGGTACATGCACCTACTTCTCTATTAACAGACCTACCTTCTGGTCCGGTTGAGCCTGGATCTACATCAGAACAGCTTCTAGTAATTTCAACAAAATATTCAGCTTATGAAGAGCTAGGACTAACAAACTAGAACTGGAGCCTTGGGAAAGGCTGCAGCTGGCACCTTCTCTCATGCAGTCTGGCAGATGGCAAGGTTCGGCACAGGTGCCCTGCACTCCCTGGTCTTCTATGGTAGGAACAGCAGTTGAGGGTTTTTTGTTGCACTGTAAGAACTGAATGAATCCTCCTTACTGACAGAAAGAGTACTTGTAAATTTCCAAGGGTCTTGGCCAAGAAAACTGTGTTCTACTATAAAATATTGGTGTAGTTTCACTGCTCTAAACGCACACATCCGTCAGGTTAGAACTGACATGCGTAAATTTATGAATCCTGGCACAGACCAGGAAAGAACGTCATGCTGACTACATCGTGCAGGACATCATTCACCAGCAATGATCAATTGCTCATTTCAGTCTGTCATCTCTGTACCTGAATGTTTGATTTTAATTTCTCTTCCAATCTGCTTCATTACGTTTTTGATTATCGGTTTTCTTCATTTTTTGTCATTAGTAATAACAGAACATGCTCCTATGTTTTTTTAAGGGTTTCTTTCTGGTTTTTAAGAGGTATCTTTAAGAAAAAGGATTTTAAAAAATATAGTTTTTTCATGCGTGAGTGCTGGCATCTTCAGTTTACTAGAATAAATTTTATATATCTATATACATCTGTAGATGTAGATATATATAGATATATACAAAATAAATAAAGCTCTGTTGACCTGGGGTACCTGTATTGAAGGTCCACTGTTGTGTGGAATAGAAATACCTGTATACTCACCTGTTCATTTTGTTTGTGGGAAGCAGGGCTGAAAATTCACTTCTAATTAATACAAGAAGGAAACTGTTGATGGCTACCACTCTTGTGAAGTACTTTGGGGTATCAGTATCTGAAAGCCTTAGACAACTAATTTGGGTTATTTTGTGCAGTACTATATGAAATAATTAGCCCCTGGAGTGTCATAGAGAAATAATGAATAGGAATAAACTGGGAAACCAAAACAAGGAAATTACTTTGAAGCTATGAAACTTTTCAAAGCACTCATCTTACAAATGATTTACAAACAGTGCTTACTACATCGCACAAACTTTGAACAAGACAAGGATGCACCAAAGTTCGGAAGCATTATATAGTGATGAACCACTTTAAGGCAATGGAAGCAGAAATTTTTAATCCCCAAATATCTATCATTGGAATGCCTTTAAATATTTTTAATGTCTTTTTTTAATCCGTATGAATTTTACTCCTCTGTGAAAGTTAATACTTTTACTGTATACACAATGTGTAAATTTTCCATGAATTAATGTTTGAAATGCACAATTTCTAGCCTTGTTAGAACAAAAGTAGATAAAATCATGAAGAAATTAGAGTGAATAAATGTACAACCAAATGTACAACCAAAAAATATTTATT
>NW_020956723.1:130776-133060 GCF_003031625.1 Empidonax traillii | reverse complement strand
TGAATTTTACTCCTCTGTGAAAGTTAATACTTTTACTGTATACACAATGTGTAAATTTTCCATGAATTAATGTTTGAAATGCACAATTTCTAGCCTTGTTAGAACAAAAGTAGATAAAATCATGAAGAAATTAGAGTGAATAAATGTACAACCAAATGTACAACCAAAAAATATTTATTTAAAGTTTGCCGGATACCTTACCTGAATGGTTGAAATAATTCTGGTTTAAAATACTATATATGAGGCCTAATTTGGAGAAGCTTGTGGTGCAAAATATTAAAGAAATAAAACTTTTTGTTCTATCTAGTTGGGTTAGACTTTTGAATTAGCATAAATAGGGAGTGAAAGTTCATCTAGCTTTTGAAGAAGAAATCCCATTTGCAGGTAATCATAGTTATTCCAGACTATTTTAATGCAGTACAAACAGAGGCACATAGTATTTCCTGTGTCTGTCAGTCTGACAGATTAGACACAGAGAAATTTAACTGCTACAAGGAGGTTTTATGTGCAAAACTGTAATCACCAGAACATATGCTGGAAGTTGAGTGGAAATCTGTCTGCACATGGTAAAGAGATATACTTACAATTTAAGGTCTTGTAGAGGCTTACCTGAAAACCTGGACCTACTTTTCTGCCTGTTTTATATGTTAAGTATATACTAAATATAAACCATTAGTATAAACCATATACTAATGTACTTTCTAGGAAAGGTTTTCTTTATTAACAGCCCTCATTTCAGACCTGTGTATAACAGACCTTGTCAGGATTTGAAATATAAATTTATATTTTACAATATTCATAGATGCTAATTTTGTGGCAATTATTCAGTTTTGTATTTTTTTGTAAAAACAACAGTTTTGAGGTATAGATGTGTGAAACCTAAGTATCACTGTTGAGCTGAACTGAAATACTTCCTTTGCATTTAGATTACCATTAATTTATCTTTTATCTGTTTTGGACCTTAGTAAGTTTTATTTTGCCATTCTTCCCTGCTGTTTTTTTCTTCAGTCTCAGTTCCTTGATTAAATTGTATTTTCCTTTACTTGCCTTCTGATTAAGCCATTTTAGCAATCATGAAATACCCCAGGACCAAGACACCTTATTGGATTTGAAACCCTTAAAAAAATAGGTACAAAAGTACCTTATAAAAGGGAGTGCGAGATTTTTATATAGTTATTAATACATTTTCAAGATTTTGTACCTAGTAAAAACCTTCTGGAGAACATTACTGAAAAGTAAAATTCTGGTGTGTGGATGAAGTCCCTGAGATCTGACAAAGTGCCCCGCTGTGTCTAACCGCAGATTACCTACATATCATTCATTAACTCTACAAAGCAGTTATTATTGGAAGTTGAGCATGTTGTGCATAAAAGTCCTGCTCAATCAATTTGAAGTTACATCAGAGTCTTTTAACTCGTAACTGCTGTACTTGAAGTGTTGGCTGGTGAAAACTATGGGGGTTTATTTAGACCAGCCAGCTGGTTGAAGCAGGGTCAGACATTGCTTGCTCCATTCAAGTCCTGAACACTAGCAAGATTGGAGAGGACTCCATCTCTTTGGGTAGCTTGTTCTAGGGTTGCACTACCCTCTTTGGAGAGCTTTGTACCACTTTGCTAAAATATTAGTGTCTATTATACATTGGTGCAATAGGAAGTTTTGTTAGGATTTCTCAGAAATTTCTCCTTCTGTTTTTAAAGCTTATGGCTTGGCTGTTCAAATTCTGATATCTCAATCTACTTAAAACCCATAAAGCCATTGCTATATATTTTGAAATCTTTTCAGCAGCTGCTTCAACACCTGATTGAACTGCCTCTCAGCTCCATCACATAGGTAGAGATCCTAGGGAGTTACAATGCCATGCTGCACTCCAGACACATCCCATAATGACTAAAATGGCTTTCCTTTTCTTCTATAGCACAAGCATGCCTTAAATTTTTAATCTGGGGATGTCCTTTGTGTATATTCTTATTTTCTATTTATTTATCCTTTTTTTCCCCTGCCCTTTAACAGATCAGGTGCTTGATAATAGAAGGGGCTTTCTCCTGCCAGAAAAGAAAATCATTTCCATATAAAAAAAGAAGAAATTATTCTTTCCATACTCTTTTTCATTTTTACATACCTTGGAAAATATTTGTGCTGCTTTTGTACTTTGAGGTGACAGTGCTTAACTTTTAGCAAAACAAGCCAATGTGAAGCTGTAGGAGTATGTCACGGTATTCTGCAGCATATAAAGTTTTACACAAGCCCTATTTTGTAAAAGTAATTACACCTAATTATTCTAAAT
>NW_020956723.1:116663-130553 GCF_003031625.1 Empidonax traillii | reverse complement strand
TCATTTTTACATACCTTGGAAAATATTTGTGCTGCTTTTGTACTTTGAGGTGACAGTGCTTAACTTTTAGCAAAACAAGCCAATGTGAAGCTGTAGGAGTATGTCACGGTATTCTGCAGCATATAAAGTTTTACACAAGCCCTATTTTGTAAAAGTAATTACACCTAATTATTCTAAATCATTTTTCACTGTCAGATCTAAGAGAGCTAGGAATAAAAGTGCTAATGCTTAGGATTCCCTTATGTCACGCACTTCAGAAAGACCTGTTAGATCTGCAGACACTTGTATTATTTCAGAACTGCTGTAACTTAAAACATGTAGTGTACTTTCCCGTTAAGACACCACCTTCTTTGCTTTTTATTCTTTCTTTGTATCAAGCCTTTATTACATTGCAAATTCTTGGGGGTTTTATTATGTTTAGATATATTCTGGAGTAAAAGATCTCCTATGGTTGATTTCCCACTCAAAAAAGCCAAATATGTATGGATCTAAACTTCCTTGATTCAGATGACAGACAATTGAAAACATGCTACTTATGTTGTAGATTAAAGGATTTGAAAACTAAGACAAGAGCAAATAAAGTATAAATACCATTTATCGTATGGCTGCATGACAGAGACAGGGTCCTGGTCCAGAAAGCAACACAGTGGCTCCTTAAATAAGAAGACAGAGGAAGAGACGTAGACAATACTGTAAAATCTATGGAGCAAGCAAGGAGTGGATTGTAGTGAGGGTTAACATACTTAGCTGTTATCTAACCAGCATTGATGTTATTAGTATAGAAGACAAGGAGAAATGGATGTCATGTAGACTGCAGCAGTCTATACTGACCCAAACTGAACTCCATACTGTCATTATCATCTCCTGTGTGATTATGCAGACTAGTCAGATGGAAATTATCTTGGGTTTTTTGTGGGGTTTTTTTTGGGTGTGGTTTTTTTGTGTGTTTTTGTTGTTTGTTTTTTTTGTTTGTTTTGTTTTTTTGTTGTTGTTTTTTGTTTTGTTTTGTGGGGTTTTTTGTTTGTTTGTTTTTGTTTTTTGCAATTACCCTTTAATTTGTAATTAGACCTACAAAAGGAAAAAGTTTCGGAGCTGAGGCTTCTGTGTCTGTTTGGTAAAACAGGCTCCGGAGCTGGGAGGCTGCATTTGAATATGTAGGAGCTGCTGAAAGTTGGCATGATTTCTGGAGGAGTAAAGATGGCAGGAGAGGGAAAGGTACCACCTGTCAGGAACCACCTATTGCATTAATCAGATTTAAAAAGCAGAGGACTCTTACCGAAGAGTCTGAAACAAACAACTCTGTTCTTGCAGACTGCTGACAGTTACACAGAGTACGAAAGTATGTGTAGCATATTGCACTATTTTTATAAAGAATATAGTCCTCTTGATATCTTTCTGTTGCAATTAAATAACACTTTCTTTTACAGAGATTTTAAGGTATTGATTACCACTGTCATTGCCTCCATGAAAATTTATTTGCAGATTCTGAGTCAGAACTGTAAATATGCTAACTCTTAGGACTGAGAAACTGTCATAAGTACTGAAAAACTTTAGCCTGTATTTCTCTGATGATGAAATCTGAGCAAGTCAGAACATCAGGTGAGATTAATTTACCAACTGTGTCACACTGCACACATACAGACTCAAAGTTTTGCTAGCAGTTTTATAACAGACATTCTGCAAGGTTTTGTTTTATGGGATATTTTTTTTGAACATTTTAATAATAAAGTTTTCATTAAAGTGATCTGTGTTGCTTATGGAGGAGGATACCTGTTTCTTTAAGAAGACATGAATTTATTGCCTAGAGTAGCTCAAGACCTCTTTGGCCTGATTTGGACTCCAAATGCATAAAACTGCAGAACAGGTTTCTAACTCTTCAGCTGACACCGTGAAAAAAAAGTCATTACCAGTAATTTTATTGCAGCAGCACCTGGGATGCTAGTTATGGGTCAAGACCCTCTTGTCTCCGCTGCTGAATTAACACAGGATAAAAAGGCTGCTCCTGCCCAAGAGGGTATTACAGTCTAAATATAAGACAAGAAAAGCTCTAACAGATGGGTACAGACTGAGAGAGCACAGGGAAGCAAAGAGGGCATAGATAGACATGCTCTTCGTGCTGAACGGACTAGGAGCACTAACATTTCTAATTCCAAGCTTAGCTGCAAGGCATTTGATATCCTGGAAAAGGATGGTAACAGCCAGTTTGCCTAACATTAAATCCAGAGACTCTTTGTACAGTGGCAGTGTGACTATCTCCTTCAAGAAGATGATTTGTAAATGGTTTAGATACCTCTGATTATAGTCTTGCAATTTATTTCTTAAATTACCTATGGGTTTAGACATGTATGGTTTCCCTGTAATCTAAAAATTAAATTAACATTGTACAATATTGCAAAAATAGTAGTTAATTTACTTATACTACTAATTTCTTTTAGTTTAAGAACCCTAGAAAATATACTGGGGAGAACAAAGAAAGATAATTTAAAAAAAAAAAAAAGTATTTTTCTTCACTCCAAATACATTAATGGCTTTAGAGTTGTTTGAAAACCATTCCTAGTAAAAAAAAAAAAACAAACTTTTATTAAAAATAATGAGCTATACCTAGTACTTTGTATGTATTGACTGCTACAGTCACAGAAAGTTGATGCTGAAAATATCCCCATCTCATCCTTTAAGTGATTTGGGGAAGAGAAAGTAAACTGCTGACTTGCGAAAGCGAAAAAGATTTAAGTCTCCCACATATTCAAACACAGCCATCTGAGAAATTACTGTCGAGAAGATCTGTGCATGCTTACCACAGAGAAGAAGAGTTTCCAATATATTTTTTTTTCTAAATTTACCTATTCCTTGATAAATGAGGCTGAAAGAATTTATGACCTAGTTCTGCAGGAATGCAGGTGCACTGACCATGTATACTGGAGCTTCTATGCAAAAGCCTAAATGTTTAGAGAACTATCATAAAATATCAAGAGGAATGTGTTCCTTGCAGATCTGCTGGGTCAGCTCTTAAAATTCTTATACATAACTCTAATACATAATATAGACAGGTCTCTATCTTGGAATGAATGTATCTCTGCTGTAAGGGGAATCTTTATTAGATTGTACTGTGAAATTGGTGTAAAGTTATATTGGAGTTTTCCTCATAAATATGAACAGATCTATGCAGCTGTCTGCAGCTTTATGAGGCAGCAAGGTAGTAAATGCAGCGTAGGGGTGAGAGGGACAACCCACCCAAAGCTTGCCCTGTCAGTCCACTGAGCAGGACAACCACAGGCATCCAATTCCCATTCGACATGGCAAGTGGTCCTAGAGGAAAAGTCTTCCAGTGATGTTAACTTCTGTGTTCACATAGAGCATTAGCTAGCCTTCTGGAGACTGTCTTGGAGCTCCACTCAAAGGGACATGTGTCTCCCCACCCTCCATACCACTCCTGTCTTTCCTCTCTCACCAGAATATACCATACTTGTAGATGTGAAATAACTTCTCTGGAAAGAGAACATTTTTGCCCCATGGAGAAGAAGAAATGTAAATAGCAATTCACATTAATTATCTACCACTTTAGGGAGTATCTGGGGCTCTGACGGTGAAACTGTCTGGGCTGGTCCTTAGGGATTTCTCCAACACAGTAGAAGAAAAAGTAAAACTGAAAAACTTTATTTTGCAGCCAAAATAAGATAGGGCATCATCTAGAAATATTAATATTTAATGCATAAATATAGTTAGATTCTGGCTAGAAACTTGGACTTGAAATGTGTGAAGCTGTTTGTAATTCATGGACACTATGTTTTCTGGAGTGTTTATGTAGCATTTTGCATTAGGTGGAAGAGCTGCAGAACTCCAACCTATTCTTACTTATTATTGACCAAATATTTTTAAAAATGTATCTTTCCAACATGGTTTTCTAAAAAAATCCTAGCACTGAAAGTATTTCATGGGAGGTCTCTTGCTCTACCACTTATAAGTTGTGAATGTGCCCAGGAGTGGTCAACCAGGGACTTTGGAAATCACATTATAATCCATGCACTTATAGTGCCTTCACTGGGGTGGATTACTAGCTTCCCATAGGATAAAAAGTATTCTTGCATGTATGACTTTCCAAAATGAAAATTTGAATTATTTAACAGACCACACATTGATGATGATAAGAAATTAAATGCTTCCAACAAGGAATTTTTAATCAATATCTTGAAGGTGGCATCAATTTTACCACAAGACTACAGAAATATTTTATTCTTATTCTAAGCAGTGATACTTCAGAGTTGAGTTTTATCAGATATAATTAAAACTTAATTGTCAGGTTTTCAGTACTTCTGTGGGCTCAGCTGTGTTTCTGTTGTTATCAGCAACAGTGCAATTAGATCTTAGATTTTTTTCCTTTTTTAATCCCTTGACTGAGCACCTCTTCTTCCTGAAACTACTTAGTTCATTGAATATTTATTGCACCATGAAAACTTCATTTTCAGTGAGGAGAATGGGTCAATATCTTGTTATGACTTTGTCAAGTTAGATGAGTTAAAGCTTTGCAAAATGTGATTTTTTTATAATACCTTCTAAGTATATATTCGATTAGAAATACAGCAGCCAATTTATTTACAAAGGATATTAGTCAGCCTTACAAAAGAATTACATAGGTTGTCACCTTTCAAATAAAATCAACTTTCAGTAGACCTGACACAAAGGTTCAGCTTTTATCTGAAAATGATCTAACCAAAGGGAGTACATGTTTAGTTTGGAAAATTCTATGTGTTTTAAAAGTCTTTAAAACATCTGCCAAACATAAAGTTTGTCTCTAGATAGTCAAAAACTTTCCCTAAGGATCGAAAGATACTTTTTCCTCTAGATCATGGCCCAAGAAGCACAGCAGGCATTGCACCTGCAAAGGGCACTCCATCGTTTAAGGAAAGCATTCAAAAGGAACCAGTTAAGAAGGTAACCATTTCACCCACCTACCTCTTTCTACAGAGGCTTGTGTATCTTGAATGTCCAAGCCTCATGGAGCAGTGGGACATATATAGATGCTCTTTATCTTTGGTTGTTTGGGTTTTTTTCTGACTATGTTATGTCCAAGTTCAGACTGTCTCTGGATGATTTACAGACTTTGGAAAATCAATGGTAGGATTCCCAAAGTCTGGCAGGACTACAGTTTCATCTGACATATATTCAAATCCTGATTTTTTTAAACTTGATCCATAATAAAAATAAAAAGTAGATGCAAAGGTATGAATTGTCAGCATTATTAGGAGCATGTTTGTGCCTTGGATTTTGACTCATGCCCATCTCTTACTTCATTTGTTATTTTGGGAAGAGTTGTAATAAAAATTCTATCCAGTTTCTCTGCAATGGAAATCAAATTGCATTTTCATTGAATCTATCCATTCTTGTGTCCACTTAACATCTAGTATGACAGTGTTCCTAAAAATTTCTACTCATGAATCTTCATCTGTAATTTTGGAGAGAAGATGTCTCATCAGGGTTTAATTCTGAGAAGGGCATGGTTTTGAAATTATCAGCTATTTTTCTTTGAATTTCAAACTACTCCATTTATTGTCATTTGAATTGTTTGAAAGCTCCTCAAAAATACGCTGTTAATGTTTTCACATGGGTGCTTATGTATGTCTGTATATCATTTACATGAATGAAGGCTCTGTGTTTCTTTATGGATTAGGCTTTAAAGACATGAGCATCTCAGATCAGAAGCATGAAATCTTCTTATAAAATTAGTCCTTCCCCTTTAAAGATTTTTTCCCTACTGAATAAAAAAGCACAGAGTACATGATAGAAAAGGGGTTGTTTTTTCCTCTTTGATTACAAATTAGAGAGATTGTTTTGTTTTGTTTTTTTATTGTCTATAATGTGGGTATTCATCAAGCAAAAGTGTATAAACTTTATCTACATGCGTAGAAAGTCTTGTGTATTTTCCATCATGATAATATCCATGTACCTCAATGCAGAGGTTAAGTATAATCTGCTTGTACAAGTTTAACACAGTTAACCTTTCACTACCTGGATTAGCTGGTGCAGGGAATGCACCATGAAAGTACCAAGGATTCTGAACCCAATATAGAAAAATGAGGGGAAATACTAAAAGAGACAAAAGTTAGATCTAAAAATATACAGGTAGTGTCTCACAAAGGGAAGAGAAAGGTGATGCTATGAACTATGGAAGGTAGATATCTCTGCTGTGCATTGATCTGAAGCACTAATCCCCATAATTGCTGTTTGCGTGGCAGTTCCCAGTCAGCTCGGCTTGCACGTGGGCTCTGGCCCTAGGGTCACACAGGACAACCTTGAGAGTGCCTCTGCCACAAGGATTTCAGTCACAGGCAGTTGAGATAAAACTATGTTTCATAAAGTCCAAGTTAAATCTCTTTATTTTCTTTGTCACTTCAAAAATTTCCCTCCACAAAATTTGACTGTAGGGATTTGACTGCAATAGATGTTCCTCAAGTTCTGTCAGACTACCAAGTCTCAATCATACCCATGTTATGTGGCTTTCTAGTTCAAGAAAAAAGAAGTCATTAAATCCATCATAATAAAGGATATATTCTGTTAAGGACCATATTTTTTAAAGCTAAAATAAGAAAACATATTTTTTTAGAATAAATTATTTTGTGACTTACTTTAATATTTTTAAGCAGCTTCAGTACACTTGAGAAAAATGTTTATGTCTTTATAATATTTCTTTCTCATTTTATGTGTCTACTGTTTGTGGGAAAGTGCGTTAGCAGAATAAAGACCAAGGGGACTAGATTAATGCTAATTGTTCCTCATTGTCATGCATCCATTATGATTATGTCTGTTGTACTAATACTGAAGCCATTCTAGTCTAAATACCACTTAACTTTTACTTATTTTGAATACCAAATGCCAGCTAAAATTATCTTGTTCAAATATAAACCTCTAGGCCGCATAGGCCAGAGCTGTTCCTTCGTGGCCTGTGCTTGCTGACATGTCATATAGATGTATCTTAGATTTCCTCTCTTCATTTTGAAAAGAGTATAAATTCATGTCCTGTACTGTACTACTATGCCAATCTGTCATTCGGGTTCATGTCATGTAGCTGTGTTTTTACACCCTTAGAACCTGCAACTGCCATACTTTCAAGATTGCAACTTTTTTTTTTTTTTTTAACTTTTTTTTTTACCTTTTTTTTTTTTTTGTACCTGTTTCTTTCTAATCTGTGTGAAAGAAAAGCCTAATGCATGTTTTATTTATTGACCTGGTACAATAAGGTGTTACACATTTACAGTCCTCCAGAAGAAGCAGTGGTTGAAATCATGATTGCTCCTGTCATCTCTGGGGTTCTTTAATCTTAAAACCATCTGCCCTGGTACCTGGGAACTTCTCCTAACGTGACAGGCAAAACTCCACCATGAATCAAACCTGTAAACATATGATCAGGTTTTGTGACAATGTACGAGCAACAGTAATGTTCCAGGGTGAAGTAGTAGGAGTGGTGCTGTTTAACCTATTAATAATTTGGGGAAAAACTGCTAATGTTTTAGCAGGAAAAAATTGCACATGTCAAAAACATTTTGGCTAGACAGAGATAAAAAAGGCTTTGAGAACCTTGAGAAAAACTTAAATACCTTAAATGAGTAATTATCATGAGAAGAGAGGCAGTGATTATTCAATAATGCAGTCATGCACACTAGAAGAAATAAAATGATTTAATCTTCTTAAATGCCTTTAGATTCTGAATGCATAGAATCAGTCAGCAACAACTGGAGAGTAACCATGCAAAATTCTTCGGAGCAATCTTAAAAGCAAAGCTAATGGTTTAATGTCGAATGAAAGATAGTTAGGGTTTTATGTGGTAGAATATATTCATTATGCTGTTGTAAAAAATCTTATCTCAAATACAGTATTAGCTCTGGCCTCCCCTCCTCAAATGCACTTTAACTATGACACATTGTGAAGCAGCCACATGGACAGTTGATGGAAGGGATTTGGACATCTAGAATCACAGAAACTGTTATCACAAGTGCCTTTACCTAAAAGGAAGGAAATTTACCTATTTGTTCTGTCTTAGAAACTGTTTTGCCTTAGGGTTCATTTTTGGAGGTTAATATTTCAAAGAAACATAGTAGAGCCAGATAAAAGATGAAATTCTTGGTTCCATTGAGATCAGTGGAAACCTTGCAATGTTTTTTCCCCATTTAAAATGGACATATGATATATTCATTTTCAGATCAGAGGGTGAAGCTATGTAATGAAAGGATGGTATGGTTTGCCATACAAACATACAGCTCCTTGCTGCCTGGCTCTAGATCTGAAATGAGGAGCTAATTTAAGAATGCATTCCAGTGATGAAGGATCTTTTTTCTCTTGTATAGTTTTTTTCTCTTGTATAGGTTTGTGGTTTTTTTATCTTCTCCTGAATGACCTTAAATTCTTCACTGCAACACACAGTACTTGTCATAAGATAGAGACTTCTGTGTTAAAAGTTATAATCTGTATATATCAGAAGGCTGCATGTGCTCCAGTTCAGGATGTTGTTCTGTTATTTTTTAGTCTTTGGTGACTTACTTATATTTTTTGTCCTTTTTTTTTTCTTCAGTATTTCTAGGTTTTCTTTGTTTTTAGATGGTTTTGTATTGCCTGCTGTTTTCTAATGTACAGTTCTAGGCTTTGGAGCACATAAAGACATGACATCTAATAATGCCATTGCCATGTTTGTGCTCTCATGTAGAGATACAGAGTTTTTAAGATGAGCCAGAAAAACAAAACTCAGCCTCAAACATAGTCCTTAAAGGTAACCCCCACTCAACAGCATCTTCTAGTTTACCCCAGCATTACTCCCTACATATTCTCTGTCCTTACTATCAACACAGTATCAATTACTCTTTCTCCTCGCTAGTGTGAATGGGCCAAGTATGACTTGGCCTTATGTGAGGTTCAAATACTGTTTAAACACCAAAAAAACCCAATTACATGAGAGCAGATAGGCTTTTCTACCTTTACATTTCCCCTAGGAATACTTGAAGTCCCTGAATTTGATGTGGAATCATAGCTGAGAGAAGCTTGACCTTTGTCCCATCCTTTTCTGTTTTAACATCATCGCTACTGGTCTGTTGGGGACCACTCCTGCTTGCAGGTATTCAGGGATACTCTAAGAGGTACTCCTCATCCACAGCTCTTTACACTTCCTGATTCTGTAGTGCAGAATAAACCAGAGATTTTTGGTCTGTTTTTTAACTGGGAAAAAAAATGTTTGTCTTACTTATAGAATAAGTGCTGTGGGTAATTAATGGATTAGAAAATGCAACCATTTTCTAAGTTTTTGAAGTGACAGACAGTATTTTGGTATGTTAAGTGTCTGGCATGTAAGGAAAATCTAAGTAGTAGGATAGAATGAAGCTGCAAATTACAGTGAGTGAGATACCTCAACTCAACGCAGAGTTAGCACCAAGCCAGGAGAAGACTGAGTTTCTGTCTATTAAATGAAATAATGTGATTTTTATCTAGTTAAAACTTTGCAATCTATGGATGTTTAAATTCCTTTTTATGCTTCCGCTGATACTTGAACACTTCCCAGATATACATAAATGAGACTCAGTATAGATTCTTACAGCATTTTTCAAAGTAGCCTAATGGAGGTAAATGTCCAGTTCCTATTGACTTTTCTAATAGGACTTGATTGCTTAAGTGCTCTTTTTCCCTTTGAAAGGTCTTCCTCTTAATTACGCTAATTGGTGCTTTAAAATGTTCTCAAAGTAAGAGAGCTATACCTAGATGATTCTAATTCCGAACCAGGCAAGATTCATAATGCTAAATTCTAGGAAGTTCCCTCTGACAACAAGGTATATTTATTTTCCTCTTCTTCCCTGAGGGCAGAAATTAATTGCTCAGGTTTGCCAGAAAATCTGCTGAGAGCTATTACATACAGGAACCGAAAAGGAAAAGGAATTAGTCCATGATGCTACCTCGTGACTATTTCCATTGGCTAATGAAAGTATTAATGGCCAACAGTACCTTGTATCTAGCCTGAAATGGAAAAAAAAAATGCAGTGCTATGAACAAAAATCTAAGAAGTATAGTTGATCTGGAAGATCTTGCAGCATTTTATATACTATGCCTGAAATATCATTCTATATTATTTCTTCAAAAGGTCCTGATTAGGATAGTCTCTAACAACCAAAGTAGAAGTGAGATGCTGTAAACATGTTCTTATCTACAAGTCAGAGGAATATATGTATTGGCTTCTCACTTTCAGATAAACTTTCTCTTCCAAGTCTAAATCTCCAAAGAAATTTATCTAATAGCTTTTCTTTATATCATGGACATTATTTTAGCAATTGTCAAAAATGACTAATAATTTCTATCTGCTACTGTTGTAGCTCAGTGACAAGCTGTTCATCCTACCGAGAAGATCATTTGTCTGACTCTCAGTTATAGCACAGAACTAGGCACAGAATACAGAACTCATTTCAGATAGTGGTGTCTTGGCCAGAAGTACTTATTAGCAGCTGTAAAATGATATTATTATATTTGGTATTTTGGTAGTAGAAATATTGTAGAAATACTATAGGGACTTCTACTGTTTGATATGTGTCATTTATTTTTGTACCTTACCTTTACTAGCAGTAATGAATCCTTTAGTAACAGTTATGTTTCAGAAGGGTTGGGTGATTACCTTGAACATGAAGTGAACTGTAAAGGAGAAACCAGTTTACATATATCTATCAGTGAAAGAACAGAGTCATCCACCTTTCCTGGGTAGCATTGAAAATGTATGAAAAGCCAGAAAAATGGAAATACACAAGCCAAGAATCAGTGGCTTTTAGAACCCTCCCAGGAAGGAGATTTTCTCTAAAAGACATTATTTTAGTATTCTCATATCAGTTACAGTTATTTAAAATAATCTGTTTGTTTCAGTTTTGCAGTTCTTCATACAATTCGAATATTTTCAAAAGCTGGTGTTGAACTTTACGATTGTGTTATTTTATGTCAGGTTTAGATAGATTTTCTTTAACTATCTACTCTCTACCAGAGATTTTCTTGAGGTTTTATTCTATATTATTTTATGTTTAGCATTACATTCCTATTCCCCAACTTGGAAACATAGGAATTACATCTTCCATCCAAAGGGCCATGTTACTGTTGGGAAAATGCAGTGTAATCTCAGAAAAACAGCAGTGTGCAGAGGTGCAGTTGGGCTTTGTATTGGTTCAGTTAGGCTTTTTTGTTGTTGTTTTTTTTTCTGCAGTTTTGCTTTACTTTCATTTTAAATGATTGAGAGCCACAAATCTAAAATAGCGCCACACGATTAATACCTTTTATCAAGACAAAATCAAGGAGATTTCATATTTTCATTTTTGTGTCTGTTGTCAAGATAAACCAACCTACTCAGTACTGCCACGATATGACAATGCAGGTCACTTTCATTTACACTTTTGGTTAAATTCACTGTCCTGCATAGAGTGTGTCAGCAGCATCATGGCCAGACCCTGCCCTGCCATAACACAGCCCTTCTGGCTGAGCTTTCTCTGTAGGACAGTATTCCAGAGATTATGGAGCTGAGCATGGCAGCAGCCTTGGTTCAGCAAGTCTGCTGTAAATAATAAATTCTTACAGGCTTTTTCCCAAACTTAATTGAAAGCTGGGACAGATACTTTAAATCTATCCCTTATTTTTACAAATATTCTGCGCAATGAGATTTCCCCTAGTTCATATTCCGATTCATCCAAATGGATGCTGACTGAAGTGGAGAGAGAATAAGCTTCAGGAGGTGATTCAGTCTATCAGGTCTCAGCTCACAACAGAGGGACCACTGAACAATTTTTCTAAAAATAAAACTCTTGTCTGTCAGGATTAGTTTTTTTGGAATTTGTCCCTGAGTACCCGGGAAAGATTCCAAGTCTCCCAAGCAAGCTGCTTAACAGGCAAAACTGTTAAAACAAATCAAATTTTATCCTTTTTTTCCCCTAACTTGATTTTTGTGCAGCATCGTGTTTATGCAATTCATTCAGGTCGTGTGTTTTCCAACTGCATATTTTTTCCTGCTTTGTAACTTTGAGGTTGTTTTGTTGTTGTTTTTTCAAATATCTATGAAGCAGTAGCTAATTCTACTTTCTCTAGCACACACAGACTCATTTAGCAAAATGAAAGGAAAGATTTAATGAACAATCTAGAAAACACTTACTGAAGCATCTTTTGAAAATTAATTCTGGTTTGTAAGTTATGTTTAGTTCTTTGAATCTTTTCTACTGTAAAAAGAAACAAGGAAAAAGTTCTGAACGTGTAATTACTCTTACTATTATAATGATTTAGTCTTAGAATGTCAAAAAGCTTTCCAAGCATTAATTAATGTAAAGAATCAAATGATGTTGCATTCTAGCTGCAATGTTATTAGGTGATGATTCTTTTTCTTTTCAGTGACTTAATGGATTTTATAAATTATGTAATTAGACCTGTAATATGCAATTCAAAACCACTTCATTTCCATACAGATACACAGTTCTTATCATAAATAATCATGCATAAAAATAAATATTCTAGAGACACAATATTACTGTGCTGTATAAATTCCTACAGTTTAATGTTCTTTTTATTCTAGGAATTACAAGGAGAATGTAGTGTCCTTTAAATAATTTTTTTAGAACTGTTTTGTTTTATGGAATGTGTGGTTTTCATGGTGTCAGTATTCCTTAGTAGTTCTTTTTTTGCTTTGTTTTGCAGGTTGGCTTCATGAGCTGGGAAAACGTATTGAGTCTCCTTACTATGAGAATAATACTCTAGGAGGCCCATCAATCAGAAGTGCCTATATAGCTGCCCTGTATTTCACTCTGAGCAGCCTCACCAGTGTTGGGTTTGGAAATGTTTCAGCCAATACCGATGCTGAAAAGATCTTCTCCATTTGCACAATGCTGATTGGGGGTAGGTACAAATGCTAAGTGCCATGTAAAAAGTTTTTTGGGTGTATAAACAAGTAAAATAAGAGCTGAAATTTTGCCAAATTTCTTTTATATAAAAACAAACCAACCAACCAAACAAAAAACCAAAAAAACAAAAACCAAAACAGCAGAAAGAGCAAAAGAAGGAAATATCTTTGTTTGGTTGAAACTACATAAACTCTCTTAGGCAGATATATTTATATCTCTTTGTTCACTTATGGTGACAAAAGACGGTGTCACCCAGTAAAATGCAAACTCACGTTATTGTCAGTGAGAATGGCTCAGCTGTGTGTTGGGGATTTTGGTCACGTGGCAGGCACTTTTCTGGTCAGCTGGGTATTATTTGCATGTCAGCTCCAGTTCCCCACAGCAGTCCTAGGTATGGTTAGGAGGGAAGGGGGGCAGCTCACAGGGCAATGTGTCTGTAAGCTGGTGTGTATCCTCATCTGAACAACAAGACCAGAGAGAAGGCTAGAGACAGGATAGAGCCAGGAAGACTGTTTGGTGAGCCTTAGGAAATCATTTGATTCAGATTACAGTCAGAGTGCAATGTTTTTCTCATATTGAATCTCTTAGTGGTATTTTTATTTACGTTAATTATGTAGTTGCACTGTTGAGGAAAGTCATATGCTCATACATGGTTCCTTTCTTTCTTCTGAGACACCTGGATACAACTAGTGAGCTGGTGGCACTTGCAGACCTTTGTAAGCCAAGACCACTAGAGAAAGTTCCTGCAACTCTTTCTTCATCTCCCTTCCCCCCAAAATCCACGGTGCTGTTTTATAGTGTGGACATCATACACAAAGATGTCACAGAGAGCATGAAGGGGAAAAGCAAGTTACCACTAGAGTACAACCTCCTGCCCCCCTTTTTTTTCTGCGTGCCTAGTTGTTCTAGAAATACCAGTAGGTATTTCTCTGGGGCTAGTCAGTAAAGCCTGGGTTGTCAGCTGGTTGTCAGCTTTGCAGAATAAATTTTCCTGGGCAAAAATAAA
>NW_020956723.1:66580-115473 GCF_003031625.1 Empidonax traillii | reverse complement strand
GAACTTACGCACAGGCAAGCAGGTAGAAGAATGGTTTTATATCTGTGAGGGTCCAGTGAACAAAATATATCCAGGTAAAGGAGCAGAGTAGGTTGATCTCCAGGTATTTTCTTGAGGAACTGTATTTTAGATACTGTTGAGGAAAATCAGTAGGGCAAGCAAACTTGAAGAAGAAGTTAGCATCATACAGTGCAGATTGGTGAGCACGCCTCCAAAAACTATTAGGAATGAAGTACTAATCTGTACTTAAGGACATAACACCTCTTCATTTCTTAAAACATGTTTTAGGCCATTGTTTTGGCTGATATTTAATTTTAAAATTCCCTAGCAGAAAGTGATATTTTGAGAAAAAATTGATGTAAGTTTTTTTGAGTTTTTGATTAAGCCATTAGTTCCTGAAATTTCAGGTGTAATAGATAGAGTGAGCCTATCAGTAGTCTTTCTATACTTCTTCAGTGTGTGTCACTGCAAATTGAAAGAACGAAGTGAATTTACTAAAAACTCAATGAAAGGTGAAGAAAGAAAAAGAAGTGTAAAGAAATAAATTATAGTATGCCTTTTTGATTTTTACCAGCCTCCTGGTATTAATTTCTACTTTGCATGAATTTGAAATTTAAATTTATAACAAGTAATATTGTGAAGATAAAAGATCTTGTTATATATGGTATTTCTTCTGAAAGTTGGAAAGAAAATTTGCTTCTTAAAATTTATCTAGAATGCCTAGGATACCCAGCATCTGTAAAATACTAATCAGATCTGTCCTCCAGCAGATGATCATACCATGTTCTGTCTTGTTATTTCAGCAAATTATTATTTCCCTATTATTTCAGCAAATAATGTGCAGCTTTGTATTTAAGAGATTGAAGGCTCACTATAGTAGCTTCAGTATCTTTCAGTCCTTTTTTGCTCCCCCCTTTTTAAACTGATCATTGCATCATTAAAGAGGCTACACTATTTCCTTAACCTATTTAGATGTGATTGGATCAGCTGCCATCTTTCTACTATAATATCCTGCACCTAACATTACACCAGGCTCTCACATTTTATTTCTCAAGTTTCTGATGTTAATGACACCAAAATTCACTGTACCAACATGAACAATACCTAGTTGATCTAGATGATTATTCTTAGAAATACTTTCCTTTCGAATATTCACACCTGATCCTTTTCTGCCCTTTCTACACTGCAGTTCTTTAACTTTTTTTCTGTACTCCCTCCACAATTAAGACATAGATATTGTTACTAGCTCCTTTGTGCTTTATTCAGCCTGTAACAATTTTCTAACACTTCAAACTAAAGAATTTTCTTTCTGTTTCTAACATTTAAAAGAGCATCATCCTTTCCTTCTCCTGTTTCCCCTTGTCCCTTCCCACTCACATTGGAATTCTGTAAATTGGCATACAAGGTCAACAGCTTGTTTGTCTTGTTTAGAAACCAATTCCTTTGCCACTTCAAGGAGCCTGTCTGCTTTCTTTCAAGCACTATAAAGATAGATGTTCCTTTAGAGAAATAATCAAGCTCTTTAGTAGTTTTTTTAATTAAAAATTTGTCCATCTATATTCTATACATAAGTTCAATATCACATGACAGACAAGCTAGCAGTGATTTTTCCAGCTCATAATCAGCAAGCATATTTCTTCACAGACAACCCAGATGACCTGTGCCTGTAAGCGTTTCTTCAGTTTTGTTTCTGGTCTTTTTATTCCCAAGCCAGTATCTAATTGCAGACAAACTCTAGGATGTCAGAACTTTCTGATAAATGATTTCTTACTATATTTGACCCTCTCCAAACAACATAAGAAATCAGATTGTCTGTTTGAATGTTTCTTTTAACCTGAACATCTTCCTTCCAGTGTTTTGGGGGTTTTTTGACTCTTTTTTTTTTTAATCTTATTCCTATTCCCCAGAATTTGATACATCTTTAAATGTTATATACAATCTCATTCCACTACACACAGTCCTCATTAATAACTGGGGTTTTTTTCTATGAGTGCTCTGGAATCTATTATATTCTAATTAGTTTCTAACTGACTATTTGAGTTTAGTTTTCATACTGATTACTAGTTTCTCATTATTTCCTGAGGGTACCTGCCTACATGTGTTCTGGTACCTAAAGGGATACTACAAGAAAGATGGAGAGAGACTTTTTGCAAAGGCATGTATTGATAGAGCAAGTGGGAATGGTTTTAAAATGAAAGGGAGTAGGTTTAGGTTAGATGTTAGGAAGACATTCTTTACTGTGAGAGTGGCGAGGCACAGGAAAAGGTCGCCCAGAGAAGCTGTGAATGCCCTAATCCTGAGGTGTTGGTGGCCAGGATGGATGGGGCTTTGAGCAACCTGGGGTCTAGTGAAAGGTATCTCTGTCCATGGCATGGGGATCGGAACTAGGTGACCTTTAAGGTCCCTTCCAACACTGGCCATTCTATAATTCTATGATTTTGTGAATCTGTGATTTTATTATTCTGTTTTCCTTTTTTCTTAGACTATGAACTTTATTTGACTTTTACTTGAAACCTTGACAGATAGAATCAGATTTTTTTCTCCTCTGTTCCATGAATGTGACTGCTACTGTCTCAAAAAAGAGAAATGAATAATCATATTAATACTACTGTATATTACTCATGGAGTCTTATATTCAAAAGCTTTATTCTATTTCTCAATCAGGAAATTTGCTTTCTGTGAAGATTCTGTTGATTTTTTGTGTTACATTTTAATGATCAACAGATCACTCCACTTTGTACATAATTTCTGTGTTCTCTAGCTCTGATGCATGCCTTGGTGTTTGGCAATGTGACCGCCATAATTCAGAGGATGTACTCCAGATGGTCCCTTTATCACACAAGAACCAAGGATCTGAAGGACTTTATACGGGTCCACCACCTGCCACAGCAGCTAAAGCAGAGGATGCTTGAATATTTCCAAACCACATGGTCTGTCAATAACGGGATTGATTCCAATGAGGTAACCAAATGAGGGAGTTTCTGTGTTTGATGGTTTTGACTATGAACTTAAAGTCAAGGAAGGGGTTAATATTTCTTTTGTGATAATGTGTTTTGTGTCAAAACATCAAGTCATATATTAAAATTCAAACTCCTTCATAATTCTCAAATGCTAAAGAGGCATTAGTCGGAAACTTTTTGGATGATGCCAGCAGAAATGCTGCTGTGAGCAGTTCTGTATTTCAGTAAACAAAATATCAACTAGGGAGTTTTAGGTCTTCCTTAAAGGAGAAACTTTCATGCCCTTTCCTCATTTTCCTTCATTTTATTCTTTGCAATACTGCAAACAAGTGGTTTAGCCTGAATTTTTATGCTTTTATTTCCCTAAATCTTAAAATATTGCAGAATGTAACATGAGAGTGAAATCAAAAGACAGATTTCTGGTTGTGTCTTTGCTTTCTTGTTTTAAATTGCTTATCAAGGTTATGTGTTAGTATACTCCAGGAGAAATAATGGCTTCTCTCTGCTGGAGTGATACTTGAATGGAGCACTCCCTTCAGATTTCTTGTTATCTGTGTTATAAAACTCAGTGGTCTCTAAAGATAATGTAGAAATAAGCAGAAAGATTCGGATTTGAGAACATTCTTTTCCTGATAAATTCTTTTTGTGTTGTGCACAGCACAAAGAATGGGATGTTCAACAGCATCCTAGCAACAGAAGGAGCTTAATAAGATTCAAAGGTACAAAAATCACTTAGATGTCAAAGCTTTCCTAAATGTGGTTAATGATCACCTTCAGCTTTGTACCTTCTGTACCTTTAGTTGCTCCTGAAAGTGAGGGAAAGTACTGCTGTGCTATAACTGCAGCCTCTGGAGAGACCATCAGTGTTTCATTATTCCCCTCCTATGGACAAAGTGCCTTGTCTAAGCCCACTTGGTCAAACGTTGGCTGATTACATTGCTTAGATGCCACGCCCCCTCAAACTACAGACAAAACCATGTTTGTGGGCTTGCAGCTTAAATGGAGAAGTAGAAGACCTCATGGGCTTTTAGTTTCCATCCGTTCTTTTTTCCATTGACCATTCACCTCGTGGTCATTCGTTTCCCACCCCTCCCTCAGAGTCCAATTACATTATTAAAAAAATCCAAAAAGAACAACAAAAAAACACAAACAAACCAAACAGAAAACAAAACCACCTTGCAGGTTTTTTTTAGTTATTCCTCTTCCAGTGGATTTACCATAGATGAAGCAACATTGCGTATCGATGAATTTTATAAAAGCATATAAAAGAAAATCTAAACTAAGTTCATGTTTGCTTGGAACAGCCTACTGTGCTTTCTGAGAAGAAACTGGACAAGTTAAATTGTGCATTAGAGGAAATTCCTACACACAATCTGTTGACCTTTTTTTCCTGTTTACTTTTTTTGTTGGTTTGGGAGTTTGGTGGTTTTTTGGGGGGTGTTGTTTTTTGGGGGTCTTGTGGTGGGTTTTTTGGATTGGTTTGGTTTGGTTTGGGGTTTTTTTTGGGGTTTGGTTTTTTGGTTTTGGGGGTTTTTTGGAGGTGTGTTTTTTAGCTTTTTGTTTGTTTTTTTGGTTGGTTTTGGTTTGGGTGTGTTTTTTGTGGTTTTGTTTGGGTTGAGTTTTTTGTTTTGTTTTTCTTTATAAAAACATATATTTATTCACATTTTTCCTGGAATTTATCAGTATAAAGATTTATTAAGGCATGCCACATGTCTCATCAAGGGGATAGGAAAAATCAAAGGGAAGTATTTGCATCAGTATGACACGTACAGCACTGCCAAATCAGGTCACTTCTGCAAAAGTGGAAACAAATTATTTTACGCTTTTTCTCTTTTCACCCCTTTTTTTCTTGACAGCTTTTAAAAGACTTCCCAGATGAGCTGCGTTCAGACATCACCATGCACTTGAACAAGGAGATTTTGCAGCTCTCCCTTTTCGAGTGCGCCAGCCGTGGTTGCCTCAGGTCTCTGTCTCTGCACATCAAAACCTCCTTCTGTGCTCCCGGGGAATACCTCCTCCGGCAGGGAGATGCCCTGCAAGCGATCTACTTTGTGTGCTCAGGTTCCATGGAAGTCCTGAAGGACAGCACGGTGCTGGCAATTCTCGGTATGTTCACAGTCATAGATTCAAAGAGGAAGAATGGTCCCCCAATGTAGGAGAACCTTCAGTACTAACATGTGGCTTAGTGTGTCCTAGTAGTCTGCAATATTTCACATGTATCCTAATTTTCTTATATTTATTCTCTCTCCTTTCATGTGAAGAGGTACTTGCTAGCTTTTGACAGAAATTGCTACTTTCAACTTAATTTGATGATGGTATTGACAACTCGAAGAACATTGGTTATCAGTTTCCAAAGTTTTCATGAAAACTAGCAGCTGGACAATGCTTCCAGTAATGCTCCCAAATGAAAGAAAGCCATATGAGCCTGCTGACATTCTTTGACACGTGTGTGAACACTCCCTGCAGTAAAGCCATGTGGTAAAAAACAGGCATTGTTGGCTCTGCTCCAGAGCTACTTCTTCATGCCAACTGATGCTGGCTGCAGTCATCTGGGTATATTAGAATAGAGAAAGGCCAGAAGTTCAGTTCTAGTAAATTTTGTTTAGCTGTTGCCTGCAAGATGATTGTTTTGACTTATAGAGTTTTAAGCAACTCTATCTGTACATTTCTGTGATTTGCTTCAATCTAATGCCTACTAAATATATTCTCTTTATCTTCAGCTAAAGGATGATTAGACTTGTCTGAGCTAGGGTTTATAAAGTGTTTTGTTGAAGTAAAATATAACATTTTACTCTAAAAGTAGAGAATTATTTTATTATGATTTTAATGTGTCTTTAGATTTAAATGTTTTCTTCTTTCTAATAACTTTTAATATTCCTATAAAACAGAGTTAAAGAGAACATTTCCTTTTTTGCTTTCCTTCCTGTATTGTGGGATTGCACTAGACTGTTGATAATGGAAGCTTCTGGTCTTTTGTAATTTAATTTCCTTAATTTTACTAGCATGTCTTTGATTGGTCTTTTTTTAGAATATAAATGTGATAATACAGGTCCTATTTGTTTCAAACTCTTTAATTCTATTAGATTTACACTCTATATCACTCATCAATAATTTGTTATCAGTAAGTTTTAGAATCTCTTGATTTCATTGGATCACAAAGGTCAAAGATATAAAATATGGCTTAGAAAAAAACCACAAGTTTAAAGCCAGCAAAACGTCAAGAGCTACTTCCACTGGATCTATAATTTCATTAATAATTCCATCTTCAGGCACTTCTGAAAATGTTAATGAAAGCATCATTGTGTAATTGTGACAGTCAAAACAATAAGAAAGAGATTAGTGGATTTCTGAGAGAAGTTAATGAAATCATAAGGCAAAAAACATAAACATAAGACAATCAAATAATGTTTCGTTCCAGTGAAAGGGAGCTTCATCATTTAAACCTAATTAACACCAGCAGAAGGTGAATGCATCAAAAATGTAGGTCCCTGTGAGAAACTGTGTTACTTATGTTGTCTAAATCCAAGAGAGCAGTTTTTTTCCCTGGCTCTGCTGGGTTACTTGCAGTTCCCAGAATATTTCATAAGTCTGTCCTGATTCTAATTCTAGTGGATTAATTTTTGTTTACTGAACCATTTTCACTAACAAGCAATACAGTAATACATTCAACGAAATGCTCTCATTAAATATGTTTGGTTCCTCTTGAGACTATTACTTTACATCTAATTATGATGGTTAGGATATATTTTATAGTAAAATATGTTTTAATATGACTTATGTACTGTTTGAACATATATCTTCTGTTTGTTAAAAATATTAGCCATAAGTTGTTTTAAAAATATCCATAATGAGAACATTTATAACTTTGACTGCATGTCCCAGCTATATTAAAAAACAGATATGACTGTAGAAACATTCATATATAGGTTTGTTCCCCAATTAAAAAAAAAAAAAAAAAAAAAAAAAAAAAAAAAAAAAAAAAAAAAAAAAAAAAAAAAAAAAAAAAAAAAAAAAAAAAAAAAAAAAAAAAAAAAAAAAAAAAAAAAAAAAAAAGAGATACTAAGAATAACTAAATGATTGTTATGTAACAAATGTTGACATTCAAGGTACATTAATTTCACCACTTCATTAATTCTACGTGAAACTTCGGGTTACTACCTAAAGACTTTGCTACATGATTTTCATTTGAAAAAGCAAAATACATTAGCATTACCAAATCAACTGGAGTGTCTTTCAGGCTGATGTTATTTCATCAAACACTGTAACTACAATCAGATAAAAATCTAAAATTTTTCCAAAATATTCGTGTATTATTGATACTAATACTGTTTGTATGTTGAAAAAGTTTCTACTGAGGATGTTTTTAGTATATTTGAAATGCTTTTTCACTTGTCCATGTTAGCAGCTGGCAATAGATTAACATTACGAGCCTTCTGCTTAATATAAATAAGGAAATGTAAGGAATTGTTGATATTTACAGTAAAGTGAAAAAATGTATTACTGCTTAACTTTACACTATATTTTTTTACATTAGTAATTGCATCGTGTGATGAGCAATTGTAAACGTTATTGTCACCTATCAAGTTTCCCTTACTCAGACTGGCCTAAGCTCATACCAGTTCTTATTTATACTAACTGAGATTTTGAAGAGACCCCAAAGTAACAATAATGTATATATATTCCTAGCATCAAAAAAAAAATCCCTCCCTATGCTGGGTTTATGATTAGCTCTTTTGAGAAAGTTGTTCAAGCTCCATGTAGGTAGAAAACATGGTATTTTAAGGTACTAAAAAAGTGATATTTTAAAGTATAAAACTATCCCATTTAAGAAGTTTCAGGGATAGTAGACTCTTTAATTTAACTTACCCTCAAGCTCACCATTTCTTGTGTAATATACAGTTGGAATCACATGCTGGGTGGATTTTCAGACTTGACTGTCTTAACTTATTAATCACAGAATAATGGGGACCTTCAGAAGATACCCAACCTAAACCTGCTTAAAATGGCCAATTTAGCTTAGCTTTCTCAGGGCCATGTCCAGGCAAGTTTTGAACATCTCCAGATTTATAATGAAGATTTCATTTGTTACAACCTATCCCCAGTATCTCTCATTACCCTGTGCACCCTGAGGATAAGTTTAGCTCTGTTTTCTGTACACTTTTCTGTTAGGCTATTGAAGACAATATCCTTCCTTCGCCTTCTCTTCGTAAAGTGAAACTATACCCAGTTTTTTCAGTCTTTCCTTGTACATTGTGTTCTTTAATCTCTGATCATCTTGATAGATGATCTTCTGGACTTACTCTAATTAGTCAGTATTCCATCTTGTACTGGGAAGCCCAAAACTGGACACAGTGCTCCAGATATGGTATGACAAGTGACATATAGAGGGAAAGAGTTACTTCCTGGGATTTGATGGCTGTATACTTGCTAATGCTGCACTGGAGATTCTTGGACTTTGTTGTAAGGACACGTTTTTTGGCTCATGTTCAACTTATCCACAAGGACCCCCCAGTCCTTTCCTGCAGAGCTGCTGTCCACCTGGTCAGTTCGCAGTCCATACTGCTGCAGGGAGGTTGTTCATCCCAGGTGTAGGACTTGGCATTTGGTTTTGTTAATCTTCATGATGTTCCTATCAGCCATTTTGTCTTTCTTTGAGGTCCCCCTGAATAGCAGCTTTGTCCTTCAGCATATCAACCACTCCCCCCAATTTGGTATTGCCTATAACTTGCTGAGAATGCACTCCATCACACTATCCAGGTCTTTAGAAGAGCATCTGTGTTAACTTTTGGTGAAGACCTCTGGTTCAAGGACTGAAATTGGAATTTATACCTCAGATCAGATGTTTATGGAAGCTTTTCCTTATAAAATTTTTGTGCTCTTCAATATACTGTCACTTGTAGGTTTTAATACTTTGAGTATTCTTAGACAGTCTTGCCCATAAATGGAAATACAGTGGCTTGTATACATCATGAAATACAGCTGTGCAACCATAGCTTTCATAGATTTTGAATGTTTTGCAATCTAAATTCTAAGTAAAAGGGTAATTTGGTGATCTACACTTATTGTGTCATTGTTAAAATGCTGTCTTAACACCTGCCTGTTTTAACATACACACACATACACACAAAACCCCCATGAGAGGTATTTTGAAAAACAAAATTGCACTTGCTATTCCTTCCTAGTGTAAATCTGCATTTTACACATATCTACTTTATTGCCCCCTTAAATTAGTTACCTTTCTGAAAATTAGTTTGTATCTCCAATTAATTGCTTATAAGGTTATGTCTGAAAAAAAACCCGTAAGTCTAAGAAACTTTAGAATGTTACTAATTAAAGAATGCAGTACAAACAGTAGGATTTCAGGTTATGTTAAACATATTTATCATTCAAAAAAGAAGTAAATTATTTATGCTTTGAAGATAATTATTTTTGTATTCTCTTTTAGGTAAAGGAGATTTAATTGGAGCAAACCTCTCCATTAGGGACCAAGTTATTAAAACAAATGCAGATGTTAAAGCTCTAACCTACTGTGACCTCCAATGTATTATCCTCAAAGGTCTCTTTGAAGTGCTCGACCTTTACCCAGAGTATGCTCACAAGTTTGTTGAAGACATACAGCATGATCTCACGTATAATCTAAGAGAAGGCCATGAAAGTGATGTAAGTATCTTTAAAGATCTCTGCTGCCGTTGTTACCTTTGTTTCTCACTGTTTAGTAATTTCTTATAATTTTGACACAGTAAAGAAATAATACACAGATTTTGTTAAAAGGGCTGCTTATTCTGTTTGTTTGATAATTCAGACATTACCTACATGAGTTGTTTATCAGTGGGTCAGATCATAAACATTGAACAAGTTCTCTGCTTCTCATTTTTCCATAGAAAACATCATCCATGAAAGAATATTCTCCTTTAATATTTTTTCATTTTTTCCTTATGTTTAAAACAACTCATAGTTATATAAGCCATGTGTCCAAATAAGGGTATATACCTTTTCTAGAAGCTCATGTGCCAGCCTAATGGACATTCATTTATACATCGATTAACACTTGGTAGTTAAAAATGTCATCACACACACTCAAGATGAGGAACAGTTGTTTCTCATACACTGCAATGAAGATTTGTTTTTCCTTGTAAATAAGTACTTAAATCTGGGGGAAAACAAACAAACAAAAAAAAACCCAACCAATCAAAAAAATCCAACAAGAAATTCCAGATAAAAGCACTCCTGGAAGGCTTCAGTACAGACTTACTAAAGTACTTTCACTGATATTATATAGAAAATACATATATATTCAGATTTTAATAGTGAAAAGCTTTGATGACGTCTCTCTTTTTCTGATTTTACCATACGAATGCATGAAGACAGTTATAGGTAAACTTTCAGGCTGGTGTTTAACAGTTCAGCTATTTGTATTCTGCTTCTCTTTACACACAGAGAGAAGTTACACTGAAAGAACATGAAAGGACACTAGGCTACTATCAAGATAGGGGATGAAGGTAATGCCAAGGAAGAGTGCACCAAAGTCCTTTTCAGTTCAAAACCCCAATGAATTTGATATGTGGGCTGATTTTTTTACATAAGCTTCTTACTAGGTGTACTCTGGTGCCAGTGTTTCCACAGCAACACTTTATTAAACCATTGCAGCCAAAAGAAGTGCATATATAAATGCAGACTTCTGAAGAGGAAAATAATCAGGACATTTCATTTGTTTGTCTCTTGAAATGTCTCCAAACTTCCTGCTGCTGAAGGCAGCAGCTGAAAGTACACATCTGTTCTGAGCTTGGTGATTAGTTTGTATAACCAACATATTTCCCTTGGGGAGGAATGCTTAATCTGAAAAGGAATATAACTCCAAGTAAAGGTAGAGTTTGAAGCTGTTTGCATTCCCCTCTACAGTTTTGCCAAGGAACATGGTGGATCCACACAATGTATTCCTTCATAGTTTTCTATATGATGGCAAGTCTTGGGATCACTGTCTCAGCTGCATTCAGCTTTTATAAATCCAGGGACAGCTCTTCCCAATCAGAGTCAGATGGGTGATGCACAGACTCTCCGCTGAGAGCAAGCTGACAGCAGCTTGAAGTTGAGTGCACAGACAGGAAAAGAACCTCGTCACACTCTCTGAGGAGGATGGGATTTAAAGCAGTGCAGGACAGATCCAACTAAATTTTCTGCTTCAGAAAGGAAAATATTTAGAGCGTTTGCAAATATACACTGTATTTTCAAGGTATAATCTGTTATCTTAATATTAGAGGGAAAAAAAAGTCCTGACATTGAGTAGCATCCAGTGGGCAGCTATAAAGAACCCAAGACAAATTGTCAGTGTCACTTTCTCCTACATCTTCCGGTTAACTGTGCCCTCCACTTGTATTTCTTTGCAGCAGAACATACCTCAGTCACATGCATCTTATTTCTTATCCAAGCATTTTACTTACCAATAAGGGTAATGAGCAGGAATAAAGTGGCCAAAAACTGTATCACCACAAAAAGAGGGCTCGGCAAATGAGGGAAGATATCTATGTCAGTAGCAAGTGTGCCTGGTCAACCACTCTGATGGTTTACTCTCAGGGAAAAATAAGAAGGTTTTTAGATGTACAGCTTGTGGGTATGTTAAGACAACTTCTTTCTTATTCTTCTTCTGGTTTTTTTGGTTTTTTGGGGTTTTTTTTAAATACAGCACTAATTCTTGGGAATGGTGCTATGGGAAAGTTTGGCAGCTATGACACTGTAATCTTGATTTGCTCTCCCTAATACAGGGAGATTTTACTTCTCAGAGTATTTGTAACTACCGCAGCTTTATGGAATTTTGGGTTTGGAAAACATTTCTGTAGTTAAACAGAATTGTTGATTCATTTGAATAAGTCTGTTTCTCACTTTCTTATTCTTGGATGTTTTAAATGACTGTAAATTTGCAACCGAGTGTGAATTTAATGCTTCTGAAAATGGATCAGTAACAGTATTTCAGGTCAGGTGAAGTGTAGGGTGAAATAGCATGAATTTCCCCACTATGCCTTGTGAAGTACCTTTCAGTCGTGACCTAAAATGTTACTGCATTTTCAGTCACAGTCCACCAAAACTACCTTAGATTGTAAAGTTTTTAACACTTTAAGCCAGCATTAAAATGCTGAGGCTGGAGAATGCAGCCCTGATAATTCATTATCTCCTTCCTTCCTTCCTTCCTTGTGCTCTTTGAACTGTTAATTGCGCAGTTGAATTAAACTGAATTAAAAGTAGTGGACCAAAAAGGGACAGAAGTTATATGTAGTATCCTGAACCCGAAGTGTCAAAATTGGATATTTGGCACTAGATCCCATAGCTTCCCTACCCACACAGAAACCTCTAGGAAAACATTTTAAATTTGTTTTCTTAGTTCATTTGCAATTCTAAGACTGTATATAATGATGTGTTCCATCTGCATTCAAATCCAAGTAAGGTGTAAGAGTGGAAAAGCTTGAGGACTTCCATAGCTCTGTCCCTTTTCAATAAAATAAGGAGGAAATGCAACCAGATTTCCCAGCAACAAGTAGAAGCTGTAGCTGCCTGATTATAGAAAGATTGACCATTTTGTTTAACCAATCTTGGAAGAAAAGCTCAGATTTTAATTATAGGAACTGGCAAATATTTCAGCCTCTAATGAATAACAACAGATAAAGAAGCAGAGACACAGAATCAGGGAGGTGAAGTTTCAGTGGTTCCTCATGATAACTCATAATATCCAGTAATTGTTAAGTGATTTATGATAACCATTAATGTGTATGCGATCATACTGGCAGTACTACTGTGCCTTTTTTTTATATATTCTCATCACAGCAAGATGTGAATAGGAAAAGAATCTTTATGTTCATTATATATATTGTGCCCTTTCCTTTCTTTGCTGCCTTTTGATTGATAAACCTGTAACTGTTTTTGTAAATGTGTTCAATTATTTGAGGACAGCTAGAAAAAACTAATTTCTTTGGTAGCTGGAGTTGTGACATTAAAAACATTCATCCATTTCAATCAATTTTTTTAAGTCTGTGACTATGATGTCATAGTAAGGAAATAGTTTGCTAAGTGACACAGATTTTGACACATACCTCACCCCATCTATATAATTTTGCACTGTATATCACAGATTGCATATGTAGCAGGTAGTGAGAGAATCTGGTATCTGATTTGATAAAGCTAAACACTCATAAGAAGGTTCTTAAAACATATTATACATTTATATGAAAGAAACTGGAAATCATTTTGTTATTCACCAGCCTTGAAAAATGTGTTATTTTCTATATTTAGAGAGTAGTAGCAGCTGTTCATAGCTCTAAATTATCCTATGAAGAACTCAGAATAAGTAAATATTTGCACAATATCTTTGTGGGCTTGGTAACAGTTTATTGTTCCTGATTATTTCTTGTGTCCGTGCAGAAGAGTCTACAGTGCAGACAACATTATTTAGATAAAAACAAACAAACAAAACCAACAAGAATAGACAAACAAACCAAACCAAACCTAACCAACTAAAAAAAGGCTGGCTACAGCCATGCTGATAAAAAGAACAAGAAGCCTCCTTGGCATCTATGCAGTCCCTCAAGCTGTAATGAAGTCCCAAAGGAAGACAAGACACATGCAGGCACAATCTTTGTCTCACTAAAGCTCCATCTATGTGTGTCATTTTCAAGAAGAAGAGATTATATCCCTGAAGAGTCAAAAATCTGTGTTTGTAGACAGGACTCATAACTAATAGGAAACTATTTTTCCTTTTGTGGCCTTAAAAGTAGTGTTCTGCCTCTTATAAAAGCTTCCCTTCCCCCTCCCTCCAAAGAAGGAGAAGCTACTCTCCTTAAAATGAAAATAGTCTTTGAGGCACAGGGAAGGATTGCTTCCACCAGTGCATCACAGTGTAAATGAAACACAGTGATAAAGACCTCATAAAAAGTGGTAGATTATTCCTCCAGTTGGGAGTATGGAGTCCTACTGCAGCTGAGCCAGGCTCCTTGATAATAAAATAAATAAATAGACAAATACATTTTAAAAGGCAATCAAATAACCAAGAAGCACTAAAAGCAAAGAATCCCCTCCTTCCCTCTGAAAGGCATTGTCTGACAAAATGGGGATTAATTCTTGTCCTTTGGAGAGGCTGGCGTTTAGAATTTATTAAATTTTAATGAATGAGATGTGAGGGGTTTTTAATATAGCAAAGCTCAGGTTATTATTAGCAATACCTAAGAAATTACAAGAGGTGCTCCTCATTTTCTGTTGGGAAACCTGGCAACTGGCCAGATCAACTGCTTATAAAGGTAGAAAGAACTCTGAACTTTCTGATTCATTCCAGCAAAGCATTAAGCAAGTATTTTAAAAGCATATATGTAATTCCACCTTACTTTATTTTGATTAGTTTATTTCTAGACTTTTATCTTTCTTTGGGCTAACTGGTGGCATTGCTCTTGTAGTCATAAAAAATGGATAGCAGAAATATTTGAATGCAAGCACAAAATTCTGCCTATCCACTGTTTATTTTTTCAGCGACTAGTTTACGTATTTGACATGCATTCATTCTTACCTCTTTACTTGTGCTTTTTCTAGATATTCTAATGTAGGTTGTCTGAATTTATGAATGCTACTTTGCAATATAATAATAACTCAGAAGGATTTCTTTCTGTTACATATTTCTCTCTTATGAATCAGTAATGAAAATACTATGATGTTTCTGATTTTTTAAATACATCTACTGTCTGCATAATAAATAGTATTTCACTTTAAAGAAGAAAATAAGTTATCCTATTTTTATTCTATAGCTATTAAGGAAAAAAATAAATTGGGGTTTTTAATAGTTGCTTTTATTCTTGGCAAGTGTTGCAAGATCAGAAAACCTGATAGAAACTTCAGTCAGATAATTGATTTGTTTAACTTTCAAAGCAAAAACAAACCCTTATATGTCTTGGTTACTACCTATGTATTTATAATAAAACCTATGCATTGGAAAAAAATCAATTTCCAATCCAGCTCTTACAACACTGTTATACTTAGTCACAATTACTCTACCCCAGCCTAGATCATCCTGCACTGCAGGACAAACACGGGTTGTAAAATACTGTTCATAATAATTTAATAATAATAAGTAATTTCCATAGAACGTGCCCCAAATAATTTCAACTACCTTTTTAATAGAGGAGCTGGTTTTGTTAGGTCATCCAGCAGCAGTGTAGGAAGAAGTGTTTTACCTTAAAAAAGGTTAAAAGTCTTTAACATTTAGAGTGGGGTTTGATAACTTTGAGGAAAACTTGTCATTTTTGAATAAGCTTACATGCGGTTAAGCACCCACCTTTGTCAGTAGCTTGTCTGGCAGAAGATTGTGTACTATTATTGCAGATGTAACTCACTGGTGTTTATTGTCCATGGCACAGTAGGTATAAATTCTGCAAAATAAGTGACCAATAAATGGCAATTTTTGTGCTTCTGTACAAGAATTATTACAAAAGGTAGACTATAGAAGTGAATAAATAACCTAAAGCAACAGAAGTCTGGTACTATATCTGCATGATTATTCTGGGGAAAAAAAAGGAAAAGCAAAACCAAAACCAGAAAAAACCTGAAATAATTATAAAACTGTGAACCAACTGCTCATGATTTTTCTTTTTAATCCATGTGCACATGGTTCCTATTGTTCTAATTGTTCTGTTGGAAGCCCTAAGTGACTGATGGCTGAGCATCCACTGCTTTCTGCCTGACAGATATCATATTTTCATTTCTCCCTTATATCACTACTTATGAGAAGGAGAATGCAAACTTCTCAACTTCTCAGTGATTATAGTATAGGAATAAAGGTGCTCCTCATACATGTCAAAAACGAAATTAATTTTAAAACTCTGAACATATAATTAACTTTGAGACATGACTCCTGGCATGTTCAGTGGAGTAGGTCTCTTACCTGCCTCTGTGCATGGACTATTCTCCAATTAGTACTGCTGTGAAATACAGCTCAGGGCTTTCACATTTAACAAGATGCTCAGATTTTTCGTTTATGCTTCAGGGAGATTTGGAATATTTTTTCTTTCTTCCTTCTCTCTCTCCCTCTCCATTCTTCCCAAAATAAATTACCCTATTGCTGAACAAGGCAAGACTCACACAATGCCAGGTGTGTCGGCTTGCACAACTTCTAGATTGTTATGGAACAAGTTATGCAGCTGTCAATGGATGTGAGCACTGGAAAAAAAAAGAAAAAAGGAAAACAAATAAAAACCACAAAACACCACAGAGCAGTTAATTTACCTGTTTTACACTTAATTTCTGATTTTAAATGGATGAGAAGTAGTTTGGGGATGAACTTTGTCCTCTAGCTCTCTGCAAGATATTTCACAGGTCTCCTATCTGTATTCATGACAGCAAGAATCTTTTGGTGGATCTTTGGCTGTTTAAGGTGGATGTTGACTTCAGACAACAGAATCTGCCTCCTCCCTGTGCAAAGTTACCATCACCCTTCCTCTACTCCTTCAGCCTGGCAATTACCTGAGTAATTCACTTAGTGAGGGAGCAGGGCTGACCTGGAGCTACAGTGCAAGCCAGGTTTGACTCCTTTTTGTAGTCTGGTAGGTCATAAAGCTTATTTAGTAGCTGTCATTGCTGAGCAGGATGGGTGGTGCTTCTGAGCCATCACTTCACCCAGTAACCCTCAAGATAATCATCTCACGATCGTGTTTCTAATATACCCTTCAATATGGTACACCGCTGAGAAATAATGCAACAAGGAAACATGTAATTCAGAAAGGATAGACTGGTATGCCTTTTCTCTTGCAGGATTCGTGGTCTTTTCATTTTCTTTCCTTGTATCTTCACCTGAAGAACTTTTTTCTGCTGATCTCCTGTTTCACTTCTGTAGCCTTCAGTCATTCTAATATTTTTGAAAATAACAACACACAGACACCCATAGTGTCTGGATTTGTCTCTTTAGTAGTTTATTCTTCTGATTTGTGGTAATTTTTCAGTTAGGAGGACCATACCACCACAACTTATTGATGATGTTGTCTTTTCCATTCATATTTTTTCATTAGTTCTTATATTTTTATAAGTGTTTTCCATTTTACACCTAAAACAAATGGACAACTGACTGTAAAGGGGAATCACACAAGATGCAGAAGAGGACAAAAAGGAGGAGAGGAAAATAACCTCTTTACATTTGTCTGGGAGTATTTTACATATGTGTGACCCATTCCCAAATTCCTACTCTTTTACTTTTGTGAATGGGCTAAGAGACAGGAATTATGAGTATTAACTATACATTATTCATGAAAAGATCCTGACAAGTGGACCTTATCACCTTCTTGACAAATAGAAATAACTTTCATTGTAACTAGAATTAAGTGTTTAAATAAGTGACAAAATTTTACTCCTAATTTTAGCTTTTGATTCCTTTAGAACACTCTCCATTCTCATTCATTTTACTTCCTGGGATTATTACATTCTGCAACAGATTATAAAGCTTAACCAGAGGGTTACATGTTGAAAAAAAAATCCAGGCTAGCAAAGCAGCTTATTGATGTTTTTAGACTTTTGTATGAGGAGAGTATAAAACACTGTGTCTAACAGAATTTTAGACAGGAAAAGCTCCTGGCTTTCAGAGAATATTGCCTTGGAATCTAACCATATTTCTATTTTAATTACACAGGCACACTAGACGATAATTTTTTTCCAATATGTCTCAGTGCGCCTTAGGAAGCATGATAATGTAACTTTTACAATATTAATATTATCTTTTGTCTCTACATTGGAAAAAAAGGAAAATAAAATTAATCCTAATAGTTCTTAACATTAAAATTGTGTGAATTTAGAGAGTGGATTCATTCTTCATTTTTTATTTCCTAATTAATTTTATTTTGTATTAATATAGCAACAAACTGTTAGTGGCCTCAAATTTAGAAGCATTCTTACAGTAACATGTCCTTTTATTATTCTGTGTAAAATAAGAGTAATTTATGAAGGAAATTATAATATGTACTATAATTTCTTCTATAAATAATTCTGAAGGCAAAGGCTACCTTGATGTGTAATGTGTATATCAGACTGGCTTGTATGATAAAGTTCCTACATCGTTCGCAGTGTCACTGTAATCTCAGGATACATGCTGAAATGTGTGAAACTAAATATAGTGTAGTCTTTGAGAAAACTATCTGTAATCCATGCAACCTGTGTGTCAAGGTGGCATTTTACATCGATACAAGTATTTGTTCTCAATTTTACTGAGCTGGTAACATTTTTAGTGCAAATTTTTTTTTTTTTTAAACATTGTAGAACGGTAGAATAGCTGAGGTTGGAAAGGACCTCTGAAGGTCATCTAGACTGAACTCTCTGCTCAAAGTATGAAAGCGTGAAAAATGAAAACAAAAAATTATGTAGGTACAAATGCAGTCCAAGATTTTACTGATATGAAAAGAAATATATTTTTATTTTTAATCATCTATACCTTCACTCATTAAAACCAGAGCTACAGAACCTGCCTACGTAAGTTCAGCTAGGATTCTGCTGAAAATGGAGTTGGTACCTAAGACATAAAGATCACTTTTTCAGTGTTGTGGTAAATAATAACATGAATGTAGCAATAAGTATATACATACAGTACAGTACTGCAGGTGTTCAGAGACAGATTCCATCGCCAATCACACTATATTCATTGTTCATTCCTGTGGCAAAATTGGTACTGGATTTCTCCGATGGTTTTTGGGTTTATGTCATGATACTTCAAAAAGTTCAATCAATTTTATTCACTGAATGAGTGTCCTTGTTGTCAGAGTTTTTAACCTATGTAGAACTTCTTGAGTAACAAAGGTGTCAAGAGCTCCAAAAACCTACACGTTCAGCTTTTCTGTATTATGTGTATATAAAAAACATAAATTGCATCCTAGGGGATGGAAATTACAATGGCCCTTTTACTTGGAAAGTGATTTAGTTAGATTTCTGCTGGTATCTTCACATTGCAGGACATGGCTTCTTGCCCCAAGGTGAAATCATGTGAATTGCTTTCACAGTTACTGTAGGACTCCTATCTTCCCCAAAGTTTTAACTCTGAATATATCTAGGGCTTACCTGTGTGATCAATTTGCACTTGTTCTCCTCCTAGGAGAATTGAGCAGAGATTAATCTACTGAACAAGTTGCCAACCAAAGAGCAAAATAGTCATTATTTACAGGAAACCTTTCAGAGGGAAGCAAACAACCAACACACACATACATGCCCCAGTTTTTAAAATAAGGACACAGATTATGCCTGTCCCTGACTTCTTCCTTGTAAGGTTTCCCCTGAGAGACAGTCAAAGCTGGACTTTCTTAAAAATTTTCCACAGAAATGTTGCTGTCCTGGGTGAGGCACTAATTAACACTTACCCCACTGATTTGTCCTCTTAGTGCTAGCAAAACGGATGGCCAACACCGGGAATGCTTAGAAATAGACAATTGGCAGTAATAAAATTAACTGGGAGAATATTTGTCAAGATCCACTTCATTGTCCTCCTCTTTTCTTTTCAAGAGCCTCTCTGAAGTTAGGTATACATATTTACATTAAAATGTAGTATGAAGTTTCATTTAAAGATAAAGCTAACAATAAAAACTAAAACACAACCCTTCCACAGCCTCAAGCTGAGGAATCTAATTGGACATCAATCCACAGGGCCAATCCTCCAAATATTTATGAGTCTATGTGAAATCTTAAGAGTTGCAGGAAGCATATAAGTATTATTGCTTTGAAAGCTCTTAGCATTCATTGTAATTTCTATTATGTAAACCTTACTTGACTGTAGGAGTATTAAAACCTTTCTTAGCTATATCCTTTGTCTGCAGTAATCTTCAAACTTTTCCAAAAATACAACCTGCCAGACAGCACAGTCAGTGCAAGGTCTATTGTCTATTTTAACAATTCCTCCTTTTGTCTTCTGTTGACCTTATTGATAGCCTCTTCTTTTTTTTTTTTTTTTTTTTTTTTTTTTTTTTTTTTTTTTTTTTTTTTTTTTTTTAATTCTTATTGGCACAGGTTTATTATAAAAGATGCATTTTCAGAGCAGTCTGGCACCCTAATTTCTTTTCCTGTTTTGTGGTTGGCTAGAGGGAGGTAAGAATATAGAAATAAAAATGACAAGTAATACTATCCCCATTTCCCATTTATTTGATTCTTAATGTGGTGCAAGTGACGGACAGGTTAGGGGTTTTCTTTCTGTGACATCTTTTTAACATGAAATGCAATACATCCTGTATTATTAATTAAACAATTAAAGTTAAACCTGTCAAAAACTAACCACAACCAGGCATTAAAGAATGCTTGTACCAAGTTCACTAACTAAAACTTATTCAAAAGATAGGAAAGAATCAAGACAATGACTTAACAGAAGATTGCAGAGCTCATGGCAATTCACAGTTATTTTTATCTAGGAAAAAATACTGGTGACAGTTCTGCTCTTCAACTTTTTTTTTATATACTCGGTACTGTAAGAAGGATCAGAGAATGCTGAAAGCGTCTGCTTCCAGAAAATACTTTTTCTTTATATGTCCATTAAGCAAGAAAAAGAGATAAGGATAATCCGGAGAAAATACAGGAGCAAGACAAAAAAACTCAAGAAAGTCACAAAAAGAAAAACAAAACAAGAAAAAGAAGAAAGAAAGGGGTAAATTTCTCAGTAAATGTAGATATCAAACAATTACATCTAACCAAAGTGAGTGATTGAGTCCTTTGTGTTTTAGAGGATTTGTTATATTTCATTGAACAGTTTCCTGATTATGGAAGACTGAGACCCGAACACACTTGAGGCATTAAGCTTTCCAGCAGTACAATAATCCCTTGTTATGTACTTATATCTTTTCCATTACCATACAGTAAATTTGCAAAGAACAGAACATATGGCATGGGTTCTTGGTTTTGTTCCCCACACTGCCAATGCTCTTAAATGGGTTTTTCCTGTTTCCAAATGCTGACTAAGAACATTAACACTCTAGTTTGATTTCAAATCCTCTCCTGAAAATGTATTTTAACCTTTTTACTCCTCAGACACGAAGAATTATTCATGTATTTTAGTACCTAAGATTACAAGCAAATCAGTGAAACTATGTTCCTATTTTTATTCGTACTTTTCGTGAAGGCCACAAGAACCAACCCAGCAAAAGCTGATAACGTTCTATTGGACCCAAAATGCAAATTTACTTACTGGACGAGTAATGTTTTAGCCTCAAATTTAGCTGCATCTCTTCTTAGGGTTTTATCATTGGAATTCATCTTGAATTATTGTACATCTGATTTCCTCATTTGGCTGCAATTCCTGTTAGAGATTCTTATATAAATGACTACTGTCTCTCGACCCTGAAAAATTTTCAGATCACTAGCTTTCAACAACAAACCACCAGTGTTTTCAGATGGAGAAATGTTGGGGTTTTTTGTGCTTGTAATAAGCAATGATAAGGATTACTGAATTTTTAAGCTCTGTTTTTTAAGACATTAAACAATTGCAAGATTATAGATTTGAGATTACATATATGGAAGAATTTGGTATGTCTGCTTTTGGTACATGATCTGTTATTGTTTTGCCTTGTAAAATACCTGGTTTCACAAGATATAAAGAGAAACCAGGGCTGAAATTAAAAATGTAATTAGAGTTTTTGATAATATTTCACATAACTCATACTAACATCAGTCTTTAGGGTTTTTTTTTTTCCTAATACATTACAGGGTAAATTACCTGTGCTTACTTTATAAGTAGCCCTTATACTTTGAGAGTTTCACTTCAAGAGTTTCACTTCTTTTTAAAAGACTAGCATGTAAGCTATTTTGCATCTTTTTTCTTTACATAAGAAAAAAAGAACATTTTATAGAAGACTGTATGCGTGGGTTCTAAATAAAAGATTTTAGCAGCTCAGAAACTAGGACAACACATTGTAATTATTTACTCTGATACAATATTTTTGAAGAGATAAAACTATGTACATGGTGAGGGCTTTTCATTTTTAGCCTTGTCCAGATTCTTGTTCATCTTTACTTTTCTCTTTGAGACTGGAGGGAGAGGATGGAGTTGCTGGAGAAGGTTTAGAAGCCATATTTTTGAGAATTCTCTCTGGTGACGTATTAGTTTCTTTTACCAACTTTCAACTACTAAGCCATAAAGCCCAGACTCCTCTTTTATGTATGAAAGATAGGGTACTCAAAGTTACAAGCAATAAATATGGTTGCAGTGCCTTAATACAGAAGCAGTTATAACACTCTTTACTGTGGATTCTGTGCTATGGAAAAGAGAGTTCATACGTCTAGAGTCTATCTAAAAAGATGAATTTATCCAGACTGAAAGTGTCCCCACTGTCTTAAGGGGGAAATGGAAGCAGAAAGTCTGATGAGTAGTTTCTCACGTCACATGCTCCCCATTCATACCTATCCTTCTTTTCTGCTAGCCTTCCCCTCCCTGCACAGAGCAACTTGCCTTCAAAAATTCCTTTACCTTTTTCTTGGTAAGGTCACAAGGTAACAAAGTGCTGCCACTAACCCTGTTTCCTCTGCAGCCAGTTTCTCCCTGCTGCAGCAAACAGACAGGGTAGCACAGAGCAGAGGAGAATCGATGGGAGGCTGTGGCTGCAGTGCTGAGGAGCAGGAGAGAAGTTCAGCAGCCAGAGCACAGGGCTACCAACTGATCATGGGTCTTAAAAACCCTTAAAACAATTTCTTTCTCTCTGTTTTGAAGACATACAATAGGGACTAACACATGTACTCAGGAGGAAAAAGACCCCATCGAAACAAAAAGTGAGGAGATATCTTCACCCACATTACAAACTACAAACAACAAGTCACTTCTAAAGCCTTCAGCAGGCAAATTCATACTTTCTGAGATTATTTTCATGAAGCCGCTAATGTTTGGGATTCGCCTGGAGTTTTAATTAAGGCTGCTATTTAACATTCATACTGCACCTGTGCCTAGAAGCCAAGCAAACTGGTGCCTCAAAATTCTGGGCACTATTTTAGACTAATATTTTAAACATATGTGCAAAGCAGGCCATTAGTACTTTTTAATTCTGACTTTATTATTTTAGTGCATTTCCAGTTTTCTGTCCTCCTGAATCTTGAAGGAGATACTGATTCTTCAGTTGGCATAGATTACAGTGCAAGCTGAGAGATTTCAGTATCTGACATCTTATCCTCTGCTAATATCATCTAATACTTTATCTAACCCAGCAAGAACACAGCAATTATTTTATTTACATGGCCTAATTATTGCAGTTGCTTTGTTTGGCTGTTATTTGAGTGTTATTGCTACGTTTACTTGATACACCTGCTACCGCCTTGGCTGTTGTGGATTAGAATTTCTGCTTATGAAAACTTAAATATTCCATATTTATATATTGTACCACTACTAGTACCTCACTACAAAACAGTTTTCAGGTTAACCTGAAAGACTTGTGAAGAAGAAAAAAAAAAAAATTAAAAAAAAACACAGAAAATTATTATTTTCAAATCTGTGCCTAAAATTCAAATATTTAGAAGTCCTGAAGACTTTTGTCAAACAAACTCAGAAGTTCCAATGGCTTCCAGAAAGGCTTAACTTCTTCTACCTAAGTTTGGAGAAAAATAAACTGATGTTATGAATTTATGTTTTTTTTATCTTTTTATCTTGATATGGGGGGTTAAAAAAGCTGAAAATCATTTTTCAAAATTCTACCTGGCAGACTAAAATATTCCTATAAATAAATCATATAGGCTGTCAGAGACTTGCCCATGGTCAAGATATGGATATTCAAATAACAGAATTTTCATAACAGATATTATACAGCAGTTCCAGTGGATTTTATTGGAAATAGTTCTACATTAAACTTGCATAATTTTTCATGTTCCTTTTCTTTTGTTTTACTTACTGTTTAATCCAAGAAAAGAAAATGTTATGGCCTTGAATAGGTCAGATACCTATCTCCCCCAGAACTACCTTGCTCCTACTTGCTTCAGTCCCATCACTGCTTTTGAAAATTCCTCAGAGATGCTATAGATAGTTAGATCATCTTTATGTACAGACTAGGCTGGCACAGGAGCTAAAGCTAGGCAGGGGCAAAGTAGAGCACTTATTCCTGCCTGGGATTCCATCAAACCAGCACTGAAACTTACCAAGCATGCTTTCACACATCTACATTCATTCATAGATTTGGAGTCTTGACCTAGCTTTTTATTAAAGTAAAATCTTATTTTTTTCATTACTACCTTTTTAGTCAAAGCAATTTTTTTTTCTCACAGCATCTGATTGCAAGAATTACCATTAGTTCAGTGCTATGTCACATTTAATTTAATACAGCTGTTTTATCATGAGAGTCCTTTCTTGTATCTACACAAAGGTTTTGGTTTAGATGTTTGTGTGTTGTTGGAAGCCAATACTGTGCTGATGCACATATTTGCTACCTTTCGTTTTGTTTTGTTTTGTTTTTCAGGTAATATCAAAATTATCAAACAAGCCTACACTGTCCCAGGTATGTTGGTCACATTTTAACTATGCCAAGCTTGACTTTGAAACGTACACGCAGCTATGGCCAGAACAAAAGCTTGAAAAGCTCCAACAGACTTCCATGGTTTCAAAATGAGAATTTAAATTTCATCCTGCAGATAGTCCTGCCACTGTCCATTTTACGAATAACAGTTTATGATCTTTTTTCTCAGGTGCTGGATTTGGATGTCCTGCTATAGCAACTGCATTTTAACTACATGGGTACCTAAGCCAAATTTTTGAATGTGGGTAACAATCATTCTCTGTAGAGTATAGGTTGTATCAGTGCCAGGACCTGTAACATTTGATCATCATGACAGCCTTTGGATGGCTAATATAATTGACAACAAGGCTTTTATCTTTTCACTCCTTTAAATTCTTACTTTTCATATATCTTAGATGGAAAGTACCTAGTTCACTAAATCTGGCAAAGTATACCAAGATAAGAGCATGCACTCAGGATGTGTGCTGTAACACACAGCAAACTTAAAACTATGCTGAGAAACATTTAGACAGATGCTAATACGGGCTTAGAATATTTGGATAAATTCCCCAATCTTTCCACCCAGCCAATCTGACTTGACCCAAATGTGGGAAATCTGACTATGCAGGGTCGTCTGAGGATTTCCATCTAAAGCTAACAGTACCTTAATCAAGCTTGATTAAGAGGAGTAGCCTGTAAAAAAACACAAACAAACAACAATAACCCTTTTGAAACCATGAAGTTGCATTTGGCTGCACTCTTTGCTGAGATGTGTGAAGTTAGTTTTGACCTGAAACCTGAGTGTGCCTTAGTCCATTCACCTCCTACCAATAGATACAGTGAGTTTTACCATGGGAATAAATGGAATTATTTCTGAGTTATGCTCTGATCCTGACATGAGGCCCATGTTGGCATATCTCAGCCTTCATATCCACTGTATTTTGTTATCCTGAAAAAATAACAAACTATACATTGATCTCTTACACTGTGCTTTAATTAGTAGTTAAAGTACAGAACCCCGGTCTATGTTGCCACTAAATTTCCTTGGTTCCAGCATCAAGCATTAAAATTGCATTTTTTTCCACAACCACATGCAGCTTCACTTTTTGATGACTGTTCTGAAGCTGACACTGTCACACCAGTGGTGCATCAGTGGGACTTTGTATAAACTGAAAAGTCTGTCTACTATCCCAGCAGTGGCTTCAGTTACAACAATTTAGAAGGACACAGTGAACATCCAGGCTCAAGCTGAACTGGTGTAAATGCTATTTATACATTATAAAAAAGTGATATTATTTGAATTACCAGGCTCACTTTTTATCTGTTTACCACCAAGAGTCTGGTAGCATAACATTCAAAAGAAACAATACCTTAGTAAAACAAGATTATTCTTCTCAAGTGTGCATATGCCAAATGGCTGGTAAGAGCTAGTTGTGTATTCCTTCTTGGTAACAAAACATATTGCATCAAGTTTGCTGGCTATGTCACTAGTGACCTTTTTTAATTTGTTTGTATTTTCTTGTGTATGCACATATAGCCATAGTTGAGGAGGGAAGCTATGGATGAGTTCCAGAAGAGCTATATCTAATGAGAAATGAAAGCTGTGCTAGATCTGGGTTTGTTCCAGGATGAACACTAGAAGAAATCGTGTTTTTGGCAACATCAGACTCTGAATTTTATGCTACTACATATTATTTATTATTTCAGACAGAGCTCAAGGGAAATGGAAATATAAAGAAAAGACTCCCTTCAATTGTGGAAGATGAAGATGAGGAAGAGGGAGAAGAGGAAAGCAGTACCCTTTCACCAATTGATACAAGAAGCACAAATAGCTCTCAGCAGAAGAAAACTGCAAGCAATAAAAGCTACCTAGGGAGAAATTTGAAGCAGTTGGCCTCAGGAACCGTTCCCTTTCATTCCCCCATCCGTGCTTGTAGTTCAAACCCCTCAAGAGCTAAACATGAAACGGAGCTCCATTACTACTCTAGAAGGAGAGAGAAAAACCTTAAATTGCACCTTTCGGCTCTGACCACCAGTGGCCCACCGGATCTGAGCCCAAGGTAATAGTTGTGAACTTATTTTCTTCTTTTCTATCATGTAACTCCTATTAAAAATATCATGATTGTGACACTATAAAAATACTTATTTTTCTTTAATAGTTTATACTTCTGTTCATCCATGTTATTGTAGGAACCATTAACGCTATGCAGAATGTTATAACTTTAAAACTTCACTGCAGAATAAATTATTTTTACCAATAAAAAGGGCAGTGAAAAAATTGAGCAGCTGCAAAAATGGCTATTTGAATAGTCTGGTGTTATGTTTATTTTGTCTATAACATGCATTCCCACAATAGCACTGTGAAACATTCTATCAGAGATACAATTTAGAAAGCAAATAGATGAAATTACAGCATAGTTGTGCAAATACAAAAATTACAGGAGTAGAGGAATTTAAAGGAAAACTATTGCCTAGCAATTTTAGAAAATATTTTTTTCATTAGAGACAGGAAATCTTATAATGTAAGTTACGTGGAGAGTAAATATGGAGTTTAGCAAATGTATTTTGCTGTGTCTGTTGACATAAAGAAGAGTTATATAACAATTTATTGTGGTATTATTAGTGTACAATTTAAAATAGTTTAATTTTTTACTTGTATTCTACTTATAAGGTGATTTATGTAACTTGTTTATAAATTACTGCAATGTAATCCTAGTTTTAAGATCAGTTCTTTAGAAAAATCACAAGTACTTTTTCACATATGAGGAAGTGCAGCAGTTTGTCTTCCAGTTCTAGTTTTGGTTTCTATAATTTGAAATGGTTTACATGTTCAAGAACTTCCTTTGTTCATTAGAGGCGGAATGAAAGTTTCAGCAGCTTCCCATTGCAAACATTAAATAGGCACAGCTGGACCATATTTGTTTAATTCTGTCAAAGTACCTGTCCCTAAGGATGCAATCATAAAAAGGACATGGAAGACTATATAGAAATCTCTCCCCCTTAACATATATTTGATCAGTACAAGTACATTTCACATAGGAGCAGGATCAAAATGACTTCAGTTTTGTCATAGAATCATAGAAATCACAGAATTATTAAGGTTGGAAAAGATCTCCAAGATGGAGTCCAACCTTTGACCAAACACCATCATGCCAACTAAACCACAGCACTAAGTGCCATGTCTAGTTGTTTCCTGAACACTTCCGGTGATGGTGACTCCAGCACCTTCTGGATTAGCCCATTCAAATGCTTGACAACCCTTTCTGTGAAGAAATTCTTCCTGATTACCAATCTGAACCTCCCCTGGTGCAACTTGAGGCCATTTCCTCTCATCCTTCACTGGTTGCCAAGGAGAAAATGCCAACACCCATCCTGTTACAGCCTCCTCTCAGGTAGTTGCAGAAAGTGATAAGGTCTCCCTGAGCCTCCCTTTCTTCTGACTAAACCACTCCAGCTCCCCCAGCCACTCCTCATAGGACTTACTCTGTAGACTCTAAATAGAGAGTCAGTACAGGAGGAGATAATGTGTGGAAAATCAGCTTCTACACAAGCAAAATTGAAATGCATGGTGGATATTTTCTCATTTGTTTCATAGCTCTCATATGAATTTGGTTCAGTCAGCTATGAGCAAAGGTCATTATCATTCACATAAAAAGTGGTAATTCAAGGAAAAGCAACCTTTCATATTTTCTGCTGAAATGTAATCTTGCTCATTATTTCTCTGAATTTATGCAGCCAGATATTGGCACCCAAGGCTGCAGAGCAAATGTAAAAAAATTATTGGTATATATGTTATTGTTTCCTGTTTCCATTCATAATTTTATAACTGCAGAATAATTCTATCAATAGGCTGGAAAATAGGCCCAAAACATACACGTTTTTAAGACTTTGTTTTCCAGCTAAAACAGTTTCATATTATTTCCTTGAACAAGTCTATATTATTAGAATATTTAAACTGACAAGCTAATACCACTTTAAAATAAAGAGCTTTAAATGTTTCTAAGTATTAAGAATAGAATAAAACCTTAATTAAAATTTTCACTTTCATCTGCTGTTGGAAAGCAAGGAAAGGCAAAGACAAGGGAAAGACAAAACTCTGGTTGAAAGTCCAGTCAGTTCAGTTCTGAACTGTATAACCACATTTTCTCAAGAGAATATACTTTGTCTTCTTCTTTGTTCTACTGTGATTTTTCCTAGAGTAAGCCAACCAGAACTCTTCACAGAGCTTTGTGGCTGCTACAGGTTCTTTCACTGGGCACCACAGTGAGGGCAATAAAGCCCAGAGACTGAGTAAAATGTTTAAGAGTTTTTGTCACAAGGAACAGAAGCTAGCATTGTGACTTCTAGAATACAGTCCTAGTCTTCCCAATCCATTTTGAGTACTGTCTATGAAGTGAAAGAGCACCAAAATGAAGAAAATATCTATTATAATAAAAGCAGTCCTAGGAGGATGCATTTATGTATTTGAACCTCCTCAGATCCACAAGGAGGAGTGCACTCTAGCCCTGAGCAACTGGATAGAAGACTTCACATGTTAATCTTTTATGACCTTTTGGCTTCTAGGAGTGAGTTGTCTGTCTCCAGGAGAAAATTTAGGGCTATACAATAGCTGATTCAGAAAGGGATGAGACAACAAAGTCTTTTGTCACCTCACATTTTAATTTTATTAGATTATGTTGCTCCACAGACAGTTCCTGGTATATGAGTAAGGATGTTGCCCATTACATATTTCCCACATATAAGCCTGTCTTTTGGCACTCCACAATTAGCTATTTTTGCTAATATAATTTCTTTTTAGCCTGAATCTTTAAACACTTAAAAGAACATAGCATCTATGAATTCCAAGTCATGTCTTAGCAAGCTTTCTCCCGTGTGCTTTAAAGGCAGTTAAAATGTTATCATTTCATATAATTAGAAACTTCTATAAAAGGGATATTGGTGTTTAAAATTTGCTTTTTGAAGCAGTGAAGCCAGATGACATTAAATAGGTTTTATAGCAAATTTCAAACAAAGTAATCATTCAGTTTTCCAGCTGCAGATAGCAGTATCGGCCAGAGCAGCTGAAGCACCTCATTTGAGTCTCATCTTCTGCCAGAGGCTGGTTAAGATTAGAGTGAAGTCTAGTAATATCCAACAGGCATCGTGAACACTCAGACATGAAACAGAGCCCAAAAGCCACATGAAGAGTCAAAAAAGACAAAAACACATGGTATGTGCACAGAGGTCTAAGTTACATGGGTCTTTCAAGCCAAATACATCACAGATATCTCTGTGTTATCTGTTCTTCCTTTCTCCAGACAGTTCCAGTCAAGAGGTTTTCTGGAAAATATCCTCATTAGATGAAAAATCTAATTTCCATCATCCCAAAGTTATCACCAATAACTGAGAGGCCAAGAACTGCCTACTTTAGCCCTTCTGGATTAGTATTTAACTCATCTGCCTCCTGTAATACAAAATATGAAGCTTGTGCCTGGATAAAAGAAGAAATTCATGCTTTATATCTGTCAACTGGCAGTTGTCTGAGTCTCTTTCATTGACTTTAAAACAATTCTCTTTATAGCACAGTTTATTATAACTGAGAACAAAAAATATTCATAATTATGTATTTTTAATCCTGTGTATTTATTCTTCCATCTGATACCTGTTTTCTATTCTTTGCATGCAGAATTGATTATTGTACAAAGTACTGTATCTTTTTTCCTTTGGATTTCTTAACGCTGGAAATTGGAGATAACTGCTATGCATGGGTAGAAATAACTGACAAAAATACTTCTTCTGGTAGTCAGATCCAATATTGATATTAATGTAACTAGGACACTGTAGGCTGGTCTGCACATCTTCCTATATTCAATTTACAAACAAGATTGCCCTGCCTGAGCTAGTTAAATTTAAACAAATTTATAATAACTATTTGCATGGAAATGACACTTTTGACTGAATTTTACAGAGATGTTTTCATAAATATATTAAGGTCCAGCTTAGGCTCTGGCTAAGTAAGGCTAATATAAGAGCCTGGTTGTTATGTGCAGGCAGACTTTAGCTTAGCAGGAGCTGTTTAGCCTGTGCAGAGGAAAAAGTGGCAACAGATTACTTTAGCTATGAAAAGCAAGCTATATTTCATATAGGTTTAGATAAGACTCAGAATACGCTGCAAAAGTCATGAAAATTTTGAAACTTCAGTTAATTATTTTTGACCTCACATTCCTTCCATTAACACTAAGTTTAATCTTTAGTGACTCACAAGTAGTTATACCAATATAATAGTTTTTACTTTTCTCTAAACGTAATGTTGTGCAAAATTTACCATTGTTTAAAAATGTGCCCTTTAGGAGCAATTTTTACAGCGTAATTATGAACATGATGTTTATGAAACTGTTTATGAAACTGCTCCACTACCCTGATTTTTCTCAACAGAATTGTCGATGGGATTGAGGACGGTAACCATAATGAGGAAAGCCAAACCTTTGACTTCAGCTCTGATCAGCTCAGGCAGGAATCCAGGTTATCTCCTACAACTGGAGGTGAGTTTTGCCTGGGAAAATCACTCTTTAGAGGAAACAGTTTTCATAACTGCTTTTTGTTCCCCTTTGTTTCTTTGATCCTCAGAAGTGTCATAAATGGATTAATCGCATGTTTGTACTCTCAGTACCATTTCAGTGCCACAATTGCTACTATAGAAAAGTACAACGAGTTCCCAGAGGCCATTTGTTGTTTTCCTGCCAACAAACAGTCATGATAAAACAGTTTGTGGAGAATACTGTGTTTTCATGCATTGTACTTTACCAGCAGTATTGCACAATCTGCCAGGAGCCTCATGCTCCCAAACCTTTGGGCATGGAAGGCACTAAACACAAGGACAAAATTCAACATTAAAAAACATTCTAATACCAAATTCAGAAAAAAATACAAACCTTAAATAAACAAGAAAAAAATCCCAAAACTAACAATTCATTAATAGCCATATGTAAACTTGGTTCTCAACTTTTTTAAAGATACTTACAGAAGTGGAGGAATGAAGAGAGCGGTATGGACTTCATTCACTGCACTTCTCTTACAGATTATACACTGAACATTAACACATGATTTTATTTTCCTTCTAGCCAAGTGCAAACTAGGTTTAAATTCAATGCATTTGTTAAGTGTAGAATAGTATTGCCATTTCCAAATGGTTATACTTATCTCATTTGCCTGTATTTGAATTATTTTCAGAGGCTGAAATTGGTGGTGCTGTGCTCGTTATCAAAGCAGAAGAGACCAAACAGCAGATCAGCAGGCTTAATAACGAGGTAACAAGCTTTTGTGGGGGTCAAAGGGTATTAACAATGATTCAAGGAATGCTGGAGAAAACTCAGAAAACTTGGGAATATAATAAATTCTAATAAACAAACTTAGGAAACTGGATGAGGTTCCTACATGTAGGGCAGTTTGAGGCTCTTTACTCATTCTGAGATTAATTTTCTACATGAAACCTATATAAAAGTTCATGGCACATGCTAGAAGTAAAAACAAAGTGAGGTTAGCATGGTTAGTGCGTGCAATTTTCCTAGCATTTATTCTCTTCTGGGGGTGCTTCTATTTTTCTCTTTCCTCTCGTTATTTCTCCAAGCTCCTTCTTCCAACTTTTCTTGTCTTGATGCGTGCTGTGCTTTTGGAGAATTTCCTTGAAAGAAATGCAAATCCAGTTGTGTTCAAATTCACGTTTCAAATCACTTTACCTGTGTATACTTAGAACGAAATGAAAATTTATCCCTTCCTGCTCAAGCAATATGACTTGAGGAATGAGGGCCAATATTGTTCAGTGGTGCTTTTTATTCCTCCCTTCTAATAACTTCAAAGCGATAATCAACTATTAATCCAAAACTAAAGAGATGTTCTGTGGCTAAACTGTTTCATATATCCAGCCATTGCAGTACTTTGGCTAACAAGATGAAAGCATCAGACGCTGCAAGAATAAAATCTGTCCCCAGCAAACTCTTTCTTTCAATGTGAAGAGAATAGAGGCAATTTCTTATGATTCCACATGAGGAAACATTTAAATAAGTCCACCACACAGTTTTACTTCCTTCCTGAGCTCTTTGGTTACCAGAAATGTCGAGTTTTATCTTTATTTTTCATTCTATATGGTGCACACATAATCTAGTTATTCTTTATTTCCCACTCAGGCAGTATTGGGCTTCTAAACCTCTTTCAAACTTAGTCAATTTAACTTGGTTAGATAACTTAAATATCCTAAGCTAAGAGCGCATGCATGATTAGTTAGTCACTATGAATGCATCACCTCATTTGTATGTCAAACTGTAGAGTTCAGACTAAAGTCTCATATCCCACTGACTGCAGGTTTTCAGAAGGTTTGGTTAAAGAACCCAAAAAAACCTTCAAGATGTTCATTGACAACACCATTATGATAGAAATTTCTATGTAATGCTTTTGAAACAGACAAGTCATACTGATTCATTCCTTTTGAGGACAGATATTTTTAAAATAGGAAGATGTATCACGTGGCTATCTGCAAGAGGCAATTGGAAAATACATCATGGTGACAGGTGCGCCAAGACAGGCATCTTGTGGATTATCCAAATCTTTCAACTGAAACAGTTTCAGGCTTTTCGTTGCTTTTCTAGGGAAAAGAGATAGATAAATAGATCTCAGAGCAGGGCAGTATGCTAATCAAAAGAAATAAAGAACTCCACTTGATCAAGGTCCTTTCCCTCCATATACAATCTTAATTTTCCCCTGTTAAAACTATCTGAACAAAATACTATGCAACTTTTTTGCTCACATTGACATAAAGCAGGAAATTGCACCACATGCAGTTAAACACTAAATTTGCCACACAAGGATACAGAATCCAAATCCAGAGATAAACTTTTCACTATGAATATGGTTCACTCTTTTATTTTAAAATTGAGGAGGAGTGAATCTGTCCATTTTTTATAACTGATGCTACCTATGAGACTTGGAATAAGAGGTACTTACCTCCCAAGACTTGTGCAGTCTCTCCTGGGATAAAGACATGAACAAATAATTCTTGATTAAGCAAACCAATCATTAGGTTGTCAGACAAAATGAAGTCATCACCAGCTGGTCATTCTCTTCTTTCCACAGAAGTGGGGCAGAAGTGAGTTCATTTATAGTCTCTGTCCCTTCAGTAAGTATTAGGAATCCTGTAAGTAAGAGGAAGAGAACCTTCAGAGATTTAAAAAGAGTACCGCAAACTTCTGGAGTCTTGCTAGCTTGGTGCGAGACAGAATTTTTCACACTGCAAAACTGACTGAGGCACATGCCAACACGGGGTGATAGTAATAAAACTAAAAGTCATACAAAGTTTTGGTAGGTTTAGACATCTTTTGGCAACACCTGAATTGATTTACATCTAACCTCATCAGTGATAAAATGGCATTAATAATAATGCAACCAGAAGATACAAATAATATAATAATGTTGAAAAAATTCTGAAAATAGTTGTACTTACTGTCCACAGCAGAGACAGATACCTTTCTCTGATTACAGAACTTCATAGAAATATAGAAATTATAGAGCTACGTGAGGCTACATGAATTATTATAAACCCTCCTCCCCCTGTCTAGAAAACACACCAGATTTAGTCTAGGAACCTGAGGGAACATTTTTATTCAACCTTGCAGAATCTCTAAGATTATTTTATTCTATGCTGTTCAGAGTACATTACATTCCATACATCTATACTAGTGTAGACATGGTGAAGATTAATATTGTTGGTGGTGCCTTGCAGTACCTGGAAGTATTCCCCACTTTCCAAGCTCATATTTTATCTTCTCTCTAAGAAATCCCCTGGCAAAGAAAACATCATTCTGACCAAACAAGAGTCTTAAACATTGAAAGACTTATATATGGGATAATTCTTAATTTGATATGACAATGCACGGGCATACAGTATGGACAAATGTGAGACATTAAAAAAAAAAAAGAAAAGAGGAGCAATTCTACTGATGTAGACTTAGATTTCATAGATAACATTCTGGGCTCAAATCCCAGAGACAGATGAGTATCCTCCAAGTCCTCCCATGGATCAAAATTTACTCTGGAAAAACTACATGACTATAAAGCTGCTTAATTGCATGTTCTGCATATACTCAAACATGCCCCATCTGGAGTTTATGAACTGGCAGTGTTAACTTGATGGTTACCCCTGTGAGCCTCTGAGTAGCCTTGCTGATACACTCTAGTTTTACTTGGGGGTTTTTGTTGTTACATTAAGAATCAAACACCCTTAGACCCAGTGCTTTTGTCATTCCATCATTTGATGATGGACAGTAATGGAAAATTGTGACTGACGTTACAGTAGACTACTAGCAGTAGTTAAAATACCAGCAGAGTTAGAAACAAAGTTGTCTTTTAAAGGCATGTAGTCTCCTCCTGGAAAATATGAGAAAACAGGTCACAAGTAGCCAACAGCAGCAAACACTGTCATTAATACATTTTTCAGTGGAAAACAGAAGTCAATCAAGGAATGCAAAAATAACTGCTTTCATGAAAGGCAATTGTATTACAACAGTTCACTAGTTAGCTTAAAAACATTTCAGCTGTTCATTGGGGGAACAAAGACACACATCTTTCCATTCAGACATTCAATACAGTCTGTTGTTAGCAAAGCAAAGTAAAAAGTTACCCCAGAGAAAAACCTACAAAAATAGCTATACCTAGTTTAGAAATCCAGCTGAGCTCTTGGCAGTATTTTAGGTGTATGACACTCACTGCATAATCCAAAATAAAGTTCATTTACCTAAGAAAGGGAGTAACAGATGTCAGTGCATTGATTTCACTTCTCGGATTTGTTACATATTAGCTTTAGAAGTAATAGATACACAGACTTCCTCTAAGGAGAATAATCTCCAAAATCAGCACAGTCTATGTGAGACAAACTTGAACACACCCCAGATTCCTGTTGTATAGCTCCATGGTTTGGCTGCTCAGCCAGTTATCCAGCTTCTTCATTTCCTCACCACTTCTCATTTTGAGCCTGAATGAGATCCAGGGTGATACTGGAATTTCCCTCCAGTTCTGTAGCGCAAGGAGTGGAATAGGACTACTTTCTCCCCTGCCCTATTTGCCCCTTCCACTTAGTGTAAATAATCACTGAATAAAACAGGCATGACATTCATTATAGTTCAGTACTTTCAATCTGTGGCAGGTGAGAGTTCAGTTTCAGGTTCTTGTTCTGGTAAAAACATAATTATTTAACAACAGTTGCAAGATTAGGTTACTGAATACCTAGCAGCATTGTACATTTGCAGATCTGGGGAAAGCTTGATTCAAAGACCTGCTGCAGACTAGGCAGAGCAAGAATTCAGGAATAGTCTTCTGCCTTACAATTATGTATCCTTCCTTTGCAGAGGTCTGTATCCTTGACCAGGTCTTTCCAACGCATTTGTCTGCAAAGGCTGATCAAATGGGTGTATCTAATCATTCAGCATTTTCTCAGAGGCACCATATACGGGATGCAATCATAGATAACTACTGAGGAGGCCACAAAGTAAAAATAGGGAAGCACTAAGCAGATTTCCTGAGGTATACAAATGGCCAAAAAGCCTAGATTAAAGCACGTGCCTATCACTGTCCCATTGCCCGTATCTTACTAGGCTTTTAGCTCACTAATGTTTGAATGCAAGTGTATGAAAACAGCATGGAAGTACTTTTGCTTTGATTCAATTTGCAAAACCCAAATCTGAATTATTGAAAACATAAAGAAGTTAATAAGAAGAAAATAGCGAAAAATTAGTCATATTTTTTTTATCCCTTGGTTACATGAATACATTCTCCGTTCAAAAACATGGGTACGTGATTTCATGGCCAGATATAAAGGGCATCTCATGCAGTGCACGCAGACTGCTATGTCATGTCCCCTGTTTCTTCCATATGCAACCCAGCTTCAGTTCAGACTCCTTCAGCTTCAGAATCTGGGGGCTGATTTCATACTTTACTACATCAGTAGAACCCACAATTACAGTACTAAAACAATATAATGAACACAGTACTCACATTTCTCCCATTCAACACAAAAACAAACAAATTTGAGGAAATATGGATAGGGTCAGGTTTTCTAGTAGATAATTGCCTTCTATTTAGCTCCACATTGGAGCACTTAGTAGAAATTCAACTATTTTTAACGTTAGGTTTTTGAAATGCAAGTGCTTAAAATACTCTAGGCATCTAGGCATCTGGGACTTATTTAGAACAGAGAAAATGCATTCACAGGAATACTTCACTTTCATCTAACAAAAGGACCAATCCTAAATAAATATGTTTATTTTCCATATCACTTAAAGATATTATATAAATGTATTATTTTAAAATTTATTTCACAACCAGCTGCCAAAAATCAATCTCATTTTCCTCTCAGTACAGGAAAAAAAGCATTCCTTAATATTAAAAATGTATGCAAATGATAATCAGTGCCAGACAAGAAAATTTGGTAAAGTTAATCAGGCCTTCAGTTTTACATAGGGGATATACTGTTAAAGTTCAATTTGCAGCTTTAGAGCTCATATCATGAACTCAATTGACTTAGAGTAATTAAATACATGTTCTTTTTAACAAGTTCATTACTTTATTTTCACTTGAGAAAAATTACTTTGCAGCAAGGCTATCCCAGTAATTTGCTTTGGAAAACAGCTTTCAGTCAAGAAAATTATGTCAAAAAGTGAATTACATTTATGTGTGATAAAAACTAGTACAACTAATCTGTTTTGTAGTTTAGCCATATAAGTTTCACATCAAAGCCAACATATAGAATGTAGTATCATCTGTATTAAGAACAAAAAGCTTTCTAAACCATACATGTCAAGTAAACACACTAAGATTTTAAAAATATATTTTCTTTTAACACTGACATTCATGTTTCCAAAGAACTCCCACCTTGTTTTTTTGTCTCTCTCTGCTCTTGTACTTTGATGACTGTAGTCTTTCCAGATAATTTTTTCTTTCTTTTAATCTTAGCTCAATAGCTATTGGCAGATGAAGATAAAAAATAAGATGATGCTCTAAAGCTTAAGTTAATTTGTTTTCAAGTAGAACACACTGCACATATGTGACATAACTTCTATACGCTGTGGTGTGTCTCTTGCACTTTTCCTTGGTAGAAAGGCACCTGAGACAAAGGAATGAACCCAGAGGCAGTCATGCAGTACACAAATAAACTGGACACCAAAAGCTGACTTAAGATTTGAATAAAAAATATTTCTACCAACATAGATGGCAACAATTATCCAGTTAACTCTCTAAAAGAGATATTTCAAAATGTTCCTGTAGTGAAAAGATCTTTTTTCCCAGCATCTAAATGTAAATCTCTATTGGTATTCAAGTTCACTGCTTTTTCTTTTATGTCTAGAAGATACTAAAAAGAAGTTGATTGGCATTGTCCTTCTAAAAGGAATTTATTCTGAAAACATACTACTCCAGAAGATCTCAGCAAACCAAATTCCTTCTGTCTTTGCCCATTACGTTTTCTAAAACTCTTCATTGGTAGCATTTTCTTCTGGACTGTCTCTGGTTAGATCTTTGGAATCACTGACAAAGTACACAATCTCAAACTGCAATGTATTTCAAATAGCCTAAGTAATTTCCTGAGAACTCCCTTCCTGTGTACAATAAAAGAAAAAATGCTGTTTATATATCCTGGGAGTATGATTAATGCCTGAAAAGTGTCATTCAGCAAAACTCCACAAACATTTTTCTATAATACTCTGCATAGGCAGAATATTATATTCATGCCTCTGATATTTTCCTTTCAGATGTAATGTTTACCATTTAGCTTTGTTGAATTTCATATTACTGATATTTAAAAGTGAACATAAATTCCATTTAGACATTAAAAATAAACATTAAATAAAAACAGATCAGGCCGGGATGTTAAAAAATATAGCTTAGAATGTCCATGGGTGGCAGCAAACTATTGATCATAAGCCATTCCAATCGTGTATGGATTCAACTCATGGTGATTACATGTCCTTCATATTTTCTTAGTTGTTCTGAAGAATATCAGGTGGACAGTAACATCTGAGAAGACTTTTAACAAGATATATATTGCATCTAGAGTTTCTTCCTATATATTGAAACAGCTTTTCAGTTAAAGAAAAGAATTATGTTGTTTTGCCATGGTTTATTCTTAAGAAATGGATGTTGCCTGCTCTCTTTTAACTATTCATTTAGATGCTTATAGAAATTGTTTGTTTAATATTTTTTCCCAATTTTATATATATATCATCTCAGGCTTTCTTTCATGAGTACATACTAGCAGCTTCTCTTCTAGCCAACTGGGAATTCCACAATCCTCCATTTGTTCTCAGTCAGTGAGTCAGAGTTTGTCCCTGATACTTTCTGAACTCCTTGAAGCAGTAATTTCCAAGCCTGGTTTTCTTATTGCCACCATCATGCTGACACTGTCCTGATTCTATGCCAGCCTGAAGACAGAATCCACATCCAACAATCACAGAATCACAGAGTGGCTTGCACTGAAATTGTACTTAAAGATTATCTGGTTCCAACCCCCCTGCCATGGGCAGGAACACTTTTCATTAGACCAGGTTGCTCAAAGCCCCATCCAACCTGGCCTTGAACAGTTCCAGTGATGAGACACCCAAGAGTTCTCTGGCCAAACTGTCACATTTCCTCACCACTCTCACAGTGAATTTCTTCCTAATATCTAATCTAAACCTCTCTTTCAGTTTGAGGCCATTCTCCTTGTCCTGTTGCTACATGCTCTTGTAAAAATAGTCCATCTTTCTTGTAGTCTCCCTTCAGGAAAGGCTGTAAGGCTGAAAGGCTGCAATTAGATTACCCCAAAGCCTTCTCTTATCCAGGCTGAACAATCCCAATTCTCTTAACCTTTCCTCATAGGAGAGGTGCTCCATACCTCTAATCATTGTGCCTCTGCTGCTGCCCCAAACCCCCCACCCCAGACTTACTCCCAATGAAGAGCCACAGGTTATATTTAGAACAGCAGTTTGGGACCCCTTTCTCTAGACTGAATTTCATGGGAGCCATGTTGACTTGAATACATGTAAATAATCTTGTCCCTTATAGTTTTCTGATTTGTCTTTACCTGATTATTAGCTAGAATCTTGGCTTCCTAATTTACCCAGGCAAACTGGTCACATTGGAACTACCAAAGAGCTGGCTAATGAGTCATCAGACAAACCAGCAAATTTTCTACTCCTATACTGTAAAACCAATTTCACAACCTTCCAGATTTCTGGATTTATTTCACTGAAACTGAACCCTCGTATCATTGCACAAATCCTATATATTTAATCTGGACTCAGATTAGCTGTGCTGGATTTTTTTTTTTTTCCTTCTGCATCTAGCTTTATTACTAAAGTGCCATTAAATCAGAAACGTCTGTCACTGTAATACCAATGGCCACAGCATTGCTGGTAGCTGATCAGTGAAGACTCTGTCTCAGCTCACCCCAATTTCATTCATTCAACAATGCACTTAGCAAGAAACAGAGTATCAGCAGCTAGTCAATCTGAGCCTTGAAAAACAGCTCATGCTAGCTGAAAGCCTCCTTGACTACATGAAAAATCAGAATAGAAGAAGCAATAAAAGGCCAAGCAGTACAAGCCAGGCAGCTTCTCTGCATTGCCAAAATGCAACTTCCATTTCTCAAGAAGGAAATATTATTCTTAATTCCTTTAGGTTTTCATAAAGAGTCATGGTAGGAAGATGTCTAGGTGAAGTTTGAATTACAAAGGGAGTAAACCACAGAGAGAAAAATATACCAATGTATTAGTCAGAATCGACTTTTAATCAGAAAAAACAAGTCTTATTCCAGATTTATCCTGGAACAGTGATGAGAGATAGGCATTCTAGTTGAATATTTAACATTAAAAAAAAAAAAAATTAAACATTGTAATATATCATGGAAAAACAAAGAAACCTGTTTCAACAACGCCATTGAAATAAAACAATAATCACCATCATCATCTTACATTATATAGAGCTTTTCATCACTCCATTCCTATTTAACTATATGGAACAAAGTACTCAAACAATTTAATACTGGTAATAAAGAAAAATACTATTTCTACTGAAACTGTCAAAGTAATTTGAAAATGCAAAATACAGCTACTAAAAATTATATTGATCAGAGCATCAGAAAATGCTATTAATAAAGACCATATGTTAAAAAATTCTACTTTTTTTTTTAAACTCTGTTTTGAAGGTATTCTTTCCTGATAGCCTAGTCTACTAAAAAGGTACCAGCACATTGCTTTTGACCAGTCTGACAAGCACTTCTTGCTACTTCAAATTAAATCTGTATAAATCGCAGTTTCTATTTCTGGAAATATTGCAGTATCTTTTTTTAAGTCCTAGAAAGTGTTAAGGCAGCATTTCAAGCATATTTGGGGTCTTACAGACCATTTTGAAGCTGTCTGCCTGGCACAGCAGGAACCATTTGTACCACTAGCTGTTTTGCCTAGCAAATAATCAGTGAGCTCCTGAAAAGAATGCAGCCTTGCCAGCATGTGAGGAATTATCCCTTTTCCTCAGGAGGAAACTGTACTGCTTTCAGCTTCTGTTCATAGACTTAAAATTCCTTCTGCTTTTAATCTCTGTCCCTTTGCACTTTCTGCAGCAGTATGAAATTTTTAATATTAGTGATAAAATTTTTTACCCCTGTTACACATGTTTATTTGCATCCATTCAAGGATCTCAGAAGGATGTAAAAATAGTAGGATAAGCAGTATAGCATTAGAAGTAAGAGTAATGCTATCTTTTTTCACTAAACAAGTGTAATAATATGGAGATAGAGCATCATTAATGTGGCACTGATGCTGGAGCTTTAATCTTCTAAGATTAATAGATTGTAAAATCTTGAAAACTATATATTTTCTTTATATATGTGGTGAGCAGTATTGGTCCAAGTAGATTTTAATAAGTGGTGGTAGTGAATTTGTGATTAATTTTGGTATAACTACTCTGGACACTGTTAAAGCATACATCAAAGGTGGGTTTATCAGGTCAGTTCCTCTGTCTATGTGAGAGCAAGCTTATGAGAATACAACACCCAAAGAGCTGATATGTCAAAAATAGTGTCTGGGGACTAGAGCAAGTTGTAATGAACAGAAATTCAAGACTGCCACAAGTACTGATGCTGGGATGGATTTTCACTGTATTGTCTCAATCAATTGGCAAAAGAAACATGTTAAAGGATGATGAAGATTTTACAAAGTCCATAAGTGATCAGACATTGAAAACAGAAACATGGATCAAACCAAACAAAATATTTTAAAGTTTTCACACATGATTCACAGTTTGGGTAAGGTACATACTCATAAGGTAGTGTCAATCTTTCTATCTCCACAACTGCAGAAAGCCATGAAAATTTGATGGAAGTTGGGAAATTAGACACAGAAAACAATTGCTTTATCCAGTAGGAGTAGTGACAATCCTGAAAAGAACTGATGACCACTGAACCTATATAGGTTTGATTGTCTGTCTTCCCACTTCCTCCCAAATAAGGGAAGGTTTTGGAGGTTTTGCAATGCCATTTCCTAGTTTCCAACAGAACACAGAAGCTCTTGTGTAGATGAGTTGTCCAGAAATCTCAGTGTGCCACCTTAGAATCTGACAATACCAGAAACCTTCTCTAGCTGCTCTGACCCCACAGCAAGCCTATTCATAAATCGCTTTCACAACATATTTTAATCCTTCACATTAACTGTAGTTCAAATGAGCAACCAGGCAGTCAAACCTTAAGCTCAACTAGCAGAAGGGGATCTCCTGTTTTGTTTTCTACGCAGTATGACTCAGTTAGGTAACAAGGCAGAAAGAAAGAAGTGCAGAGATGCTGAGGGATCCTGTCATCTGCCAGTCAAGAGGCTCCTGCCTTTAAGGGTTTTCCCTCCAGAGCTAGTGTGATCATTACTAAACTATTAAACAATATGATGGGTTTGAACTCCTACCTCAGAGAGATCAATAAGGCTGCGTTGGAGCTTCCCATGTCTTCTCAGAATTTCTTTATAATTATTGTGCCTGTAGTAACAAAGTCAAACTCAGGCTGAAATGTCTTTCCAGCAGATTTCTTCAGTATTATCCCATCAGAAAAATGAAAACTGTATTTCTGTTTTTGATTACATGAAAATTACTCTGTTTGGGGCACCAAATAGGTGGTATCTTTACCTGAGATCAAAGAAAGGCCCCCTAACTAAGCCTTTTTTCTTTTTGATATGTGGCTTGAAGATACACAAGCAGTCATGTCTGTTTCTCAAGAGAGTATTTTTCCTAGCATCAGTATAAGAAACTCTGTTTTAGTGGTAATGACAGTGTTTTGGCCTAAAATAGAATGATTGGCTACCATGGAGATAAAGTTCATTTCTATCTCTTGATAGAAATTCTTAGTTTCCCTTTATTAAAAATAATTAACTGATCTTAACTTCCTAAAAACTTTTCCTTAAGAAATAAAAAGTAAAGATAAATACATTTGAAATTACGAGTGAGTTACTTTCTTTTTTGAGTTAGACATTTTGTTGCCCAAAGTACCCTTATAAATTCCTAACAAGTGTCCCCACTAATGTTCATATATCAGTTTACTTTACAAATTCAGTACTTGTTAATCTGATCCCCACTCAAAGCAGCAAGTTTTGAGGAGATGAAAGACTTCATTTATTTCATGTAACTAACTGGATGCTGTCAGGTTCTTCCTTTTGCCCACACACCAGAGTAATCCATGGATTATTTTCTCACTGTTACCTATTCTTTTCTTGGTTTTAGCACTAGTCCACTAGATTTTCATATAACAACTACTTGTATCCAACAACTTAGAATCTGGGTTTCTTTTATTTTGCTATGAAGACAGCAGTATACTTCACATGTATTTCTGAACAAGATTTCACAAGACCTAATTTTTATATAATTCATCAGTATAAAATTGGTTAATAAAAAAGTTTTATGCTTTAAAATATTTAATGATTGATCAAGAAGCTATTGGTGTCACACTGCCAATAGAAATCATCTCAATTCTGACCCTAAGACCATGCTTTATATACAGAGAACCATTTAAAATCAGGTGTATTATTAAGCCTACAGTTTATCCATCATATAATTTTATTGAGTTTCTTTAATTATTTCAGTATGCCGCAGGAATTGTGACATGCAGCTTTAGTAAGGTAGATTGATGGACAGTTTCCCACACATATATTAGTATATTTTTTTAATTTAAAGGCACTGTGCCACAGATGAAAGTTGACATTCCTAGAAGGAAAAAAGGTATGTATGTATGTATGTATTTCAGGCGTAGTGCATAAATAAATACTTTTGCCCTGCCACAACAGGTGACAACTTTAACCCAAGAAGTCTCCCAATTACGTAAGGATATGAAGAATGTGATGCACCTTCTGGAGAACCTGCTCACATCCCAGAAGCCTCCAGGATTCTGTGCTGTGCACAGCATATCTCGAAGTCCCACACTGGATAGTCTGCAGTCTCAAATGGCTTGGACTACACATCAGTCTTGTTCCCACATGCAAGCTGGGAGCTTCACCTGCACCAAAGCACAACTTTGCCGTGGAAACACGTTATGTGACATTTGGAATACAGATCTGTCCTCTGTAGGCAGCAGTCCCCAAAGGACTGAACCCAACCTGCAAAATTCTATGGATGGTGAATTTTATTATACAATGGGCCTTCAAAATTCCCCCTCCCAGTACCAGGTAATTCAAAAAGACAATCTGCAGTTTTTAAGATGCACCTCTCCCCATTCAGACACTACCCTGACTCCTCTTCAGTCTATTTCAGCGACTCTTTCTCCTTCAGTATACTCTTCATCAGAGACATCGTTACACCTTGTGCTGCCCAGCAGATCTGAAGAAGGTAGCTATAGCCAAGGAGCAATCAGTTCACTAAGCCTTGAGAACCTGCCAGGAGCGTGGGACCTGGAAGGAACAGCCGGAGTAACTTCTGCACAGACCCCAGATTTCCCGATAGACATTGTGACAAGCACAAAGGATGTTAAAGATAAAGATTACCAAGCCATAGACGTATGAGAAACAGTGAAGTGGTACTCAAAGCATGTTCCACAGCAGCCAGTTTTAAATTTAGAGAGTACTGCATGACTGCTTTATTTGATCTCTTTTTTGGCAATCATGGAGATTACAAGCAGGAAAATTCAGATTTATAGAAAGTAAGAGAAGATAATGTTGGTTCACACTATAGGAAAAACAATAAATTTCTAGATTCTAGAAGCATGTTGAAAAACATTTTGAATACAGATATAACTTACTTGTCTGTTTGACAGACTATTGTGATAGTCCAAAGACCCTGAGGGTCAGAGCAGCTGGAAGTCTAGGACAAAGAACTGTCATGGGTGGCTTTTGTTCATCGAAGCAAAGGTTTTCCTTGAGTGTCTGACTGTTGTTCCCAAACAATATCTATGGCATTGTTTGCTTCAGGTGATCGTGGGTCCTGCTGGTCTTTTTGTCAGTTCTGTGAAGGCAAAGGGACAATATTCGCTGCATGTCATCTAGACAATCAACCAAATAGAGCTGCTAGAAAGTGGTTAGTTGCTGCACGTTATTTGTCATGTAAATGAAACCTCTTAATTTATCTAAAAATACTATTTTTATATACTTGGTATGAAATGTACTTAAAAATGATTTAAAATATTTATAAAAAGAATGAGAGTTTGGTTTCATTTTGGTAAAAGCTTGCAGTTTTAACAAGAAATGCACTACCATCATGTATTAGATCAAATACTATTTATTGTTAAGATATTATGTAGTTTACAAATGGATTCGCTTTTATGTGCATGCAATTTGCAATGAATGTATTCATTCTGGTGGAATACAAATAAATTAAGGTATTATTTTATCTAAAAAAATAAAACAGCTGGAATGTTGTGTCCTATAATAAGCTATCACTACTTAAAAAGCAAGGTGTTATACTGATAACATTAAGTACTCTTGGTTTGTGTCTTACTATTGCGCTGTCATTTAGAAGATCAAGTGAACATTTTAACAACACATCCCTGTTTTGGGATTTTATACCTGGATAAGAAAGTTAAGAGAGATGAAAACCACTGAGCAAATTGAGGAATATTAAAGGAGAAAATTAGGGTTTAGTTAGAATCAAAGAAATAACTTAAAACAGTTTTTTATGTGATGATCTTTTACTTATAGCTGTAAAAACTATCTTTGACCTATTGTCATGATAAAAAAAAAGATACTATAGGTTTGGCAAATTATTTAATCCAGAAACAGGAGTTAATGCACAAGGGATTTTTTTTTCCAGTATTTATATATTAGAAATGCTTTACTACAGTGCAACCAGAGCAATTGCCTTTTTTTATTGTAGTTTTGATTTATAAATTTAAAGATGCTCAGTATGCATCATATTTACATGTTCTTTAGCCAGCTTTCTAAAAAGACCATGCTTACAACCCAAAATAAATAAAATTGACAAGTAAATTAAGTTACATTTAATAATCAACATAAAGGGTGGTTATCAAATTAAAATTTTTACAGAGCACAGATTTATGCTTAACTTCCTGAAGAGTTTTTGGGGTTTTTTATGAAAACTTCAAAGACTAAGTTCATTGTTAACATTTCGATGTGTAAAGGAACACAAATCCCAACTGGTACTCTGTGCCCAACTTACATCCTTTCACATCCATTTTCCCACTGGTACAAATTAGGGACAAAGTGTCCTCTCTATTTGAGCTGCCTGAATTTTGTCAGTGCCTACAGTTCAACGTGAGTGCTTTTATACAGGGTTTCTTACTTTCCCTCTATTCCAGTTTTTACTTAGTTTAAGGTCAAATAGAGAAATGCTGATTAAATGAGGCATATCCCAGAAATAAGAAAAATAAAATTACTTATAAAAAAAAAAAGGGGGGGGGGGACAAATAGTACCAAATATAGTAACAAAGGCAAGTCTATGGTATTTCTGCAAACAATCCTGGTATGTCTTTAGCTATCTGCCATCGCCCAGCCTGCCACAGTGCCGGGCAGGAGGCTGTGGCTGCACAAACATAAGGTTATCTAACATGCTTAGTTCCCAATATCATTTAACAATTTCCATTGCATATATAAATTGGCAGCAGTGTTTGCTTTCTCATTTTATAGTATATGAAGCATTATTTACATGCTTGAAAGTTTTGGCACTGTTTTGTTATTTTCCAGTATAAACATTGGTGTCATTAGATTAAAAATAGATGGGTTTTTTTCTGGAGTTTTTGTGTTAGTTTTGTATGAAAGTTTAAAAAGACCCATGCAAACACTAAAAAACCACTTTGCATAAATAGCTATGGTTTTACTGTTGTACATTTAATTCTTGAATAAAAAAAAACATGTGCACTAATTGACAAGAAATAGCACCAGGATATGTGTCCTAAGTAGCTTCTTGTTTCTGCAACTGTCAGACATATCCTAAACAAAACTGGCAAACACTATGCCATTTGTATTGGCTATAGTTTCAAGGAACTTACCTGAATTGCACAGACTGTAAGATGGGCACCACACAGGTGAGCATGCTGCCTCCCAGGGAAAAGCAACTTCAGACAGGATAAGTGTTCATTTCACGTGTTATGATTTAACCCTAGCCAGCACTAAGCACCATGCAATGCCTCAAATCACTTCCCTCCTATCAGAATAGGGGAGAGCACTGGAAAAGTAAAAGCTGGAAAACTCATGCACCAAGACAAAAATAGTTTAATAGGAGAAGCAAAAGCTGGGTATGCAAGCAAAGAAAAACAAGAAATTTATTCACCGCTATCCATGGACAGACAGGTGTTTAGCCATTTCCAAAAGACCAGGGCTCAATCATGCACAATGGTAATTTGGGAAGACAAATGCCATCACTCCAAATATCCCTCCCTTCCTTCTTCTTCCCACAGGTTTAATACACTGAGCATGCCAGACGGCATGGAATATCCTTTGGGTCTGCTGGGGTCAGCTGTCCTGGCTTGTGTCCCCTCCTAGCTTTTTGTGCACCACCAACTCCCTCACTGGTGGGTGGTGTGAAAAGCAGAAAAGGCCTTGGCTCTGTGTAAACACTGCTTAGCAACAACAAAACCATCTGTGTGTTGTCGACCCTGTTTCCAGTACAAATCCAAACCATTGTCCCATACCAGCTGCTGTGAAGAAAATTAACTCTATCCCAGCCAAAACCAGGACACCTTGGCCAAAATCAATTAAGAAAAGAGGTCAGCAAAACAGAAATCTGGACTTGTTCTATTTTAAACTCCCTGACACCATTATATTATGAAATTCCCAGAAAAGAATCCCCCAGGGTTTTGTTGAAAAATGTCTGCAACCAATGCAGCAAGTTTCAGTTTTGAAGGTAAAATGGCAATTCATAGGGACAAATGTGAAGGCAAATACATTTGGAATGGAATGGTAATTTCCAAGCAAGGTTACCATGAGCATATTAGTTCAATACCCAGGGTGGCCATTAAGGATATCTGGGATTAAAGCAACAACCACTGTAATATGCATGTTACCCTCAAAAGGTGCTCAGTATGAACATCAATACAAGCATCCTATACCCTAAAATTCAGCTGCCCAGCTCAGACAATTTACTTTTTTTCTTTTTACACTAAACTTTAAACAAATAAAAAATAGAATAATTTTTTGTTCAGGATTGTTCTTCCCATCTAATTCTGCATCAGTTTACTTCCTAAACTTGCTACATTTTCTTCCTTTCTTGCATTTTCCATCACTGTCAGTTTCTTCTTCTATACAGTAACTGTAATTTCTCTTTATTTACTTTTCCCCTCTCTTTTTTTCTGCCACTCATTCAATTCTATATCCCCTTTATAACTTCAGCAAACTCAACCATGTCTTTCCTCATTTCCTGGTGTTTTTTTTCTATTAAGGATCATCCTAGGTTTGCCACTAATGAACTAAATGGTTACTAAACTCAGTCATGCAATAGGACAGCATATTTAGTCTCTGTCAACAGTCAAGCAGTAAACCACCAGTCTCTAACAAAATCTCTTGCACTCCTATACTCTCATAGTGCTGAAGTTGCCTCCACTGGCAATGGAAAAAAAATTTTGAAAAAAAAAGCCACACTTCTTCTGCTTTTATAATTCAGATATATTATTAAAGATGTGTATTTACCATGCTAATTACTAGATTCAATTTAAGAAACACAGCTTACCGTAAATTCTGCAAATACACCTCATTTTTTTACAAGTCATACTCAGCTCTTGTGATAACCTTGCTTTGACATTGCTTGTTCATCTACCATAAATAATTTACTCTCTAATTAGTCCATCTGCTAACTACACATGATATTTCAAAATATTTTCCTTTACGGGGCACTTTTGTGACACACCGTGTCAATAGTCTCACCTGATAGTTTGTAAAAAATCCTGTGTTTCACAAATTAACTTTTGGGATGCAACAAATTGTTATCGACCTTTTCTACACCTTAACCTGAAAGCACTTGGTTTCCACATTGCTCTTAGTGGGACATATTTTAGATACTTCGTGCTACTGGGACTACCACA